>NC_056737.1:1128248916-1128369107 GCF_019279795.1 Protopterus annectens
CCTGACACCAGCGAAGGCTTACAAGTCCTAAACACTAAAATAAAAAAATGAAAACTTTTCACACCAAAGAATACCATACTTTAAACTACCTTAACTTTCTTACTTATTTCAACTATTCCAAGTATCTTAACTAATCCACTAAATTCTATCATAACTTTACCTAAAACACTAAAAGGTGGAAACTATGCACACCAAAGAATATTCAATTTTACATTTAAACTATCTTTATATTTATACTATTTAAACCTATACCTAATACAGTCTACATAAACAAGGGAGAAGCACACAATTCTAAAACAATAAGAAAAGGCTGCTAAGGATATCGAAAAGCTGGATCATTTATCTGGTTTTGAATGCACCAAGCAAGATCTGGAGACTTGGAGGAAGCGGTGGAGGTTATGGGTAAAGGGAGGAGATACAGGCTTGAATCCAGACCTAAGGGTTGGATCCTAGACCTAGTGGCGAGAAAAAATGAGACAATATCAGATCAGAGTTATTTACAGCAGGTTTTTCCCTCAAGAAGAAACTGTAGACAAAACATTCTTCATACTTTCATAATTTGACAGAACAAATTTAAACATAATAGCCTAACAATTCAAAAGTTTGAAAAATCAAAGTTGTGGAAGTATACAACACTCCTCTCCCCCATACCTATCAAAAAATTCCCATACCTATCAAAAAATTCCCATCCTTATCAGAAAGAGTAGGACTGGAGATGGCTAGGTATTAAGCAGCATTGGGATCAACTAATGCAATAACTGCTGGGTCAGTCTTGAGAAGTGTATAAAAATTAAAACAAAACTGAAAAACTTTATAGATTGTATCTGCCTTTTTAGGAACAGTTGGCTGTCAGGAAAACTGTAGGCAGTAGTACACATCCTCTAAAGCAGAGGAGGAATGGGTGTGGGTTTCGAAATATCTTTCAGTAACAACTCCGTATTTTCTGAGGGACTGAGAACCCTTGGTGTTCTTTCACTGAAATACTAGCACATTCTAGCTACAGTCTCAGAGAAAGAAACCCCTACAGGAAGAAACGGAAATAGTTCTCCTCAGAGCCAGATTCAGAAATTTGAGGAAAAAACCTGTATCCATTCCTGCATCTTCCTGTTCAGATTCAAAACCTAGAATCTCTTCAGGAAAAGAACCCCCTTCTTTCTGGTAGAAACCAATTTACAAGCAGGATCAACAGCCTGATTTACACCCTCAGACAGACCCAGTAAACCACTCCTATCCAAAGGAAATTGAGAAGTACAACATATGCTTGTTTTTTTTATTTTGACAGGAAAAATGGGACCAACCGTGCTACTAATGGCAGCAGCAAGATTCTCCATGGATGGACATAGCATTCTAACAGGGAAACCTTCCATGTTCCCAAGACCTACAACAGTGGCTCTCCCAACAGCCACAAGGGATGTGGCTAACCCCCAGACCATAGTGGCGGTAGGCATTTCACCAAAGGGATCTGGGGTAAAAGATAAGTAGGCTGAGGTACAACAAATGGCCACATCAGTCACCTGCCTGTCGCTGATGCAAACTGCTAACCTGCTGTGGTGGCAATGGCCATTTGCTTATTTTTTTCCATTTTGTGGCTGTACGAAGGACAGAGTGTGGGAACAGTAGTCTGTTCGTTGATTAAGCCAAAAATAGTGAGTTTTTCCTGGGGAAGACAAGTAGCAACTGCTGGTGAGCAACCACCAGCCCACAAAAGTTATTTAACTGAAAAACATGGTAAAAAGCACCTTAAAAGACTATGCCAGTCCCACAATAGTAAAATTAATTTCTCCACAGAAAAAAATAGTTTTCAGTTACACCACTTTTAACCTGACAAAAAAAAGATAGCATACTATTTTAAAGTATGCTACAGTCCCGGGACAGTCCATTGAAACACACTACTGGTGAAATAAAAATAAAATAACTGTCACAAAAAGGAAAGCAAAACAAAAAAATTGTTTTTTTACCAAAAGGAACTTATCTGGTCAGCAAAGGAAAGCACAAGCAGACAGTGGATTGCTTTAAGCCTCAGAAGACCATACTCATTGATGGCAGTAAACCTCAGAAAGGCTTACAGTCCAACCTGTTTTTGTCAGTTCAGCTTGAGCTACCTGACAGTCTAGGAGCATGGAAATTGGCCTGAAGTTTTGGAAGCTGGCCAGCTGTTAAATCCTTGGCAGGATATAACCCATATAGCTAAGCCTACTGTAGCAGTTATCAATATGATGAACATCTACTTTAAAAAGACAATACAGACAAAATATCTGAGGCAACCAAAAATATATAGTTCTGCTCTTCAGTTTAAATTATGCTAATTGCTATAAACATGAAAATTCAAAGATAGTGGGCTAGAAATGCAATGTTGCCTCTCACAAACCAGCATTGACAAGCCTTCCAGTTTTCAGCTAGGGTGGCTTTTGTGCAGTTTGCATGTCTTGTGTCCACCTGGGTCTTCTACTTTTATCCATACCACAAAGACAGTTGTAAGTGAAATGGCAATCCTCCAAACTGCCTGTAGGTAAATGTGTCTGTTTATATCCCTCTTCTACCTAGATTGGTTCCTCTTCCTCTGCCCAATGATTACTGACTGGCTGTAGAACTACCTTGACAATGAAGTAGTTTAAGGATGTTGCTGAAACATGAATGAATAAAAACTCCACAAAGAATTAAAAAGGTGACAGTCAAATGCAGCAAACACATTTCATGAAACTAGGAAAATCCTCAAGGACATATCTACAACCATGACAGAAGGGTGCCAACATCATAATGCTACAATCTGCCACAGTACAACAAGAATCCGTTACTGTCAAAATGTTTGACAGCAAGTACAACACAGCAAAGCGTGACCTGTTTGGTAAAAAGCAATCCAAAGATATACTTAACCTGTTCAGCGGCATGTGCCCTGTACAATTCGTGGATATCAAAATTCTCCAAATTCAGATTAAGTTTCTCTTTGCACAACTCACATGTGTTTACTGCTTCAAAACTGGAACCTATGGGGAAAAAAATAGTATTAATGGACTCATCACTTGAACATTTTTAGGATAAACTTCTACACAGGTATGCATTTTAACAAGACAAGAAAAACTGAGCGTTTTGAAGTAGACCCTCACTTTCTGTAGCACACATCTCCCTCCCATCCACACACCCTCTCAAAGTCAAAAGGCTACAAGACATCAGCAGTTCAAGTCATTTCAGTGTAAGCTCTAGACTGGAGTTGTAGTCTGGTTATCTTAAAACTAATAGAATCGCCAATTATTAAAGTGAATGCACATTCTAAGGTATATATCTTACAGGTCCAAGGCATATTTCTCAACTTGGTCAATAATTCTGGAATAGAGCAAAACGCACTAAAACAAAAGCCCAAAAATCAGGGAAAATTTTAAAATATTACTCCAATTTACCTAGGGTTAGTAAGACCATAGATTCTGCAGAGAACCATATCTGCTTGAGCCAAAAAGAGACGAGAAGGATGACAATGATCCTGCACAGTAGGGCTTCCTGAATAAATACTACCATCAGGGGAACCCTAAGGTAAAGAATAAAGCAATCATGGAGGCCACAGATGAAAAGTACAGTTGTGTACACTTACCATAAATGTAGATGTTAGAGTGTATTCACTGTTGCAGTCATTACATTTGGGTTATCTGCTTGCAGGTATCCCTCAGCCGGCCTGATTAAAAGTCTTGGGTCCCGCGTCGGTTGCTGTCCCTTCTTCCATGACGTCAGGTCATCAGGGGTATAAAACATGCACCAGACGCCATTACGTCAGTTTTTCTTGCCCCAGACGTCAGGTGCCCCCCTAATGGGAAGCCATTAAACAAAGGTACAATGACATACCTCCAACAAAAAAGCAAATACACCAAAAAGCTTTTAAGCATAGCAAAGGAAAGTGGAGGTATAGCAAAAAGAAGTTAGGGGGCTGGAGGGAGGGTAACCAGGACTGCAACAGTGAATACACCAACATCTACATTTATGTAGAGTGCACACAACTGTACTATGTTCTTCGTGTTTCACTGTTGCAGTCATTACATTTGGGTAGGAGGAATTTAGATAGCATTAGGACCAGCTATAAGGCCCTGCAAGGCTGCATTGGCAAAGCCAGCTCTGGATTTAGAGAAAATGGGCAAATGATAATGCTTGGTGAAAGTATGTAAAGAACTCCAGGTAGCAGTTTGTAGGATGTCCCTGGTAGGGGCGCCTCTGAGAAAGGCTGTAGAGGTAGATGCAGCCCTGGAGTGAGGTTTGATCCCCTGGGGGATAGGTTTTCCATGATGCTTAGAGCAGAAATGAATGCAATGGCCTATCCATTTAGAAACGGTTTGCTTTCAAATAGCCTTCCCATCTGCCTCTGCAGCAAATGCCACCAGCAGTTGTTCACATTTCCTTTGAGGTTTAGTCCTGTCCAAGTAGAATCTAAGTTGTCTGTGCACATCTAAGGAATGCAGTATCCGTTCGCCTTTGTTCTGTGGATTGGGAAAGAAGTTTGGCAAATGAATGGACTGATTCAGAACCACACTGGATACCACCTTGGGCATGAAGGATGGACTGGTTCTGAGGAACACCCTGTCCTCATGAAAGATAAAAGGCTCCACTACCATAAGGGCCTGTAATTCAGATACCCTTCTAGCTGAAGTGATTGCTAAAAGGAAAGTGGTTTTCCAAGAAAGAAATTTTAAGTATGTAGTAGCAGCTGGCTCGAAAGGAGGTAGAGTGAGTTTCTCCAAGACAAAGTTAAAGTCCCAAGCTGGGGTTGGAGCTCTCCTGGGTGATCTCAAATTTTGGCCCCTCTGAGGAACTGCTTGAGCAGTGGATGAGAGAAGAGGGGAGGGGTTCTGTGTTATAATGAGCTGAAATGGCTGAGGCGTGGATTTTAATGGAGGAAAAAAGACTGGCCTTTGTGAAGCATCTCAGTTAAGTATTGTAAAATCTGAGGTAAATTGGACACTGCTGTGCTAATCCCTTGAGACTGGTTCCAGGCATAAAATTGTTTCCATTTTTCAGCATAAGATTTTCTAGTACTAGGCCTCCTTGCATCTAAAATGATATCAATCACAGGTTTACTAAGGGATAGTAAAGGAGAGATTAGGCAATTAGCCAGGCTGCAAGGTTCAGGGATGGAAACGGAGGGTGCAGAATCTGGTTCTCCTGCTGACACAGCAGGGAAGGAAGTCTGAGGGCAGGTGCCATGGGGATAACAGTGACACACTGCGCAGGAGGACCAGTGTTGGCATGACCAGTCTGGAGCAATCAAATTCATCCTTGGTTTGTCCTGTTTGATTTGTAGTAGTACTGTGGAGAGCAAAGACAGGGGGGGGGGGGGCATAGACTGATAGGTTTTTCCAGCTGAAGGACAGAGTATCCACTTTCCAGGCTTGTTTGTGGGGAGTCCTTGTGCAAAATTTGTCCACTTGATCATTCTGGGGAGAGGCAAACAGGTCTATTTCTGGGCTCCCCCCATTTGCTTGTCAACATGTTGAAAATCCTTGGTTCCAGTTTCTACTCGTGTGGGTCCATGAGTTTTCTGCTTAGTCCGTCTGCCAGTGTATTTAATTTTCTTGGCAGGAATTAAGCTTGTAGGTGCACTTGGTAGCTCAAGGCTGTGTTCCACAATGCCATGGCTAGTCTGCAAAGGGGGTAAGAATGTGCCCCCCCCCCTGCTTGTTTATGTACCACATAACAGTGGTGTTTGCCCGTCTTTACGATTAATTGTCCTGGAAGAATGTGGTCCTTGAAGGCTGTCAGAGCATTTGTACAGCTAACATTTCTTTTTAATGGATATGCAGGTGCATTTGACTTGGGTTCCATTTGCCCTGAATGCACTTCCCTGCCAGGTGAGCCCCCCATGCATAGTCTGATGCATCTGTTAGGGTTTGGGTGGCAGGGGGTGGTGCAAAAGGTAGTCCCCTTGTTTTGGTGGCAGGCCTCTGCCCACCAAAGGAACTCTAGGCGTAGGCAAGGTATGATAGGAATCATTGCTTCTAGAGCCCGAGAATGTTGACACCACAGGCTTTTTAGATACCACTGTAGTTTCCTCATATGCAGTCTTGCATATGGAATTAGAAGGATGCAGGAGGCCATGAACCCCAAGGCTTGCAGTATTTGTCTTGCAGATAAGCAGGGTTTTTGTGGCCACCTGTTTGAAGTAGGTTGTCATATGAATTTGTTTCTCTGGCGTGAGGCAAGCCATCTGGGAAGTTGTATTCAAGCTTGCTCCCAGGAATATAATTTGTTGACAGGGTACCAGGTGTGATTTCTTTTTGTTTATGTTGTACCCCACACAAGTTAGAACCCTTTGTACAAAGGCCAGATGATTCAAAAGTAAGTCCTGGCTTTCTGCCCAAATTAGACAATCGTCCAGGTACGGGTATATTTGAATATTTGCCTGCAAAATGCAATAACTGGAGCTAGGCACTTTGTGAATACCTTGGGTGCAGTAGATAAGCCAAAGGGCAGTGCAGAGAACTGATAGTGTGTGTAGCCTGCTTTGAGGCGTAGGTATTTTATACAAGATTTCCTGATTGGGATGTGCATGTATGCTTCTGTTAAATCTAGTGTTGCCAACCAGGCATCTTTGCCTAGCATAGGAAGCAACTGGTGAAGAGTCAGCATCTTGAATTCTGGAATCTCCAAAAAGGTGTTTAGAGTAGACAGGTCCAGGACAGGACGCCATGAATTGTCTTTTCTGGGTACCAGGAAAAGTCTCGAATAGAAACCTTGCCCCTTTTCCTCTTCTGGTACCAGTTGAATAGCCCCCATGCTTAAGAGGGTAAGTACTTGTTTTTGGGCCTCTGCCCACTGATTTGGGGGTCGGTCCGGCCACCCACTTGGTGTTGGCAACGTGTGGAAGTGAAATCTGTATCCCTGGGACACTATTTAAAACCCATTTGTCCTGGGTAATGAGATCCCAGTTCTTTGCATGAAGAGCAATATTTCCCCCCAAAGGGGGGGAGTCAGTTGATAAGTGCTTGGAAATTTTAAAAGGAAGTCATTCAGTTTACCATAGGGGGGGGGGGGGGGAGTCTTATTACTTCCAGATTTGGAAGTGGAGGCCCCCCATTTCTTAGTAATGTGTGTCCACTGGGACTGAAACCTGGGGTTTCTGCTGTCTGGGTTTGGCTTGAGGACACCTGGAAGGGGCTGGAAAGGATCAATTCTTAGAGAGCCAGTGCCTACTAAATCTAGGAGGCTGAACTTGTACGAAATCTTTAAAAGTTTGCATAGATTTAGCTTTATCTTCCATCTTTTAAGAACTTCCTCAGCCTTGTTGCCAAACAGGTGGTCCTGATTTAAGGGAGCATCCAAAAATTTAGCTTCAATATGATCAGGCAAAGATCGCTCCTTAAGCCAAGCATGCCTTCCGAGTACAGACCCAGTAACAGCAGCCCTGCAAGAGGCCTCTAATGAATCAAAACCGCACTGCAAAGTATGTTTTCCAACCTGTTCAGCAGAATGCATTAAATCCTGTAATTCTTTATTTTCCACACAGTCAGGAATCATTTTCTGTTTAAGCAATCCAATAACGTTGCTGATACTTTTAACATATGATACTGGCAGTTTAAAGCCCTAATGGCCAAGGTTGCAGAAGTGTAAATCTTCTTACCCCATCTATCCAGTGCCCTGGAGTCTATCAGAAGGGGTACGGTTTTTAGCAGTAGAAGCCTTAATGCCCTTGGGCCCCTGTGAAATAGTCTCTGGATCTGCAATAGGATTTTTTAAAAAGGAACTTGTGTGACTCCGGAACCTTGTAATATTGGTCAGATTTTCTGGGAGCAGGAGGCAAGGAATCAGGGGCCAAACTAGATTCCAAAAAAGTATCAACTATATCTAGTACAGGAGGAATAGCTAAAGGCCTATGCTGAGGCAGGAGTAAGAAATCCCTAAGCCTCTTTTCTGAATCAGAAAAATCCTGGCTTTCCCAGTGGAAATGCTCCCTTAGAATACGTAAGGTTTCACCAAACGAAAAATCCTCTGGAGGGGAAGCAGAGGGAATAGAGTCCTCTGCATCAGAATCCTCATAAGTAGATAAGGGTGGCTACCCCTGATTACAGTTATTAGATCTTCAGCCATTATTTGTTTTTTTAGGCATAGAGGCCTGAGCATGTGACCTGGGGGGTCATTTGTTTAGGCATGGTTCGAGATTTAGGCCTAAGTGAAGGAGGCATCGGTTTAATATGCAAGTCCGTAGGCCTGAATACACCCTCAGAAGCCGCGGGTTCCATAGTTGAAGCATCTCGCGGCATGCCGGACTCCGAATGGGTCTCAGTAGAGGACTGCAAATCAGAAGTAGTGGGTATCAGGGGCTGCGAAAGCGCCTCACTGAGTACCAGCGAACTGGTGACTGGCTTAGAAGCATCACCGGCAGTTTTGGACCTCGGCGGCCTGTATTTTTGCGGGGTTTTTTTCAGAATCCCGGTAGTCGGATGGCTAACAGACAACATTTCTGGATAATTACACTGAGAATCAAAATATTTAGAGGCGAAAATATACCAACGACGGAGTGTGCGCTGATTAAATCAAGCACAAAACCGACAGCAAGATATGTTGTGGTCAGTGCCTAGGCAAGGAATACAGTACGAATGAAAATCTTTGAGGCATTTGCTTTCCACAAGTAATGCAATTAACAACTTTTACTGACATCGGTGAGGAGCAAGAAAAGGTTTCCCCGACGGGGTACTTCGCTTTAGTTGAAGACTTCGGTTCTGAAACTCGAAAACGAAAACTTCAGGAGTCGGCCGACCGGCACTTGAACTGCTTCGGATACCGCACGGCAAGAAAGACGATGTAATGTTGTCAGCTGCATGTTTTATACCCCTAATGACCTGACATCATAGAAGGGACAGCAACCGACACAGGACCCAAGACTTTATAATTAGGCTGGCTGAGGGCAACCTGCAAGCAGATAACCCAAATGTAATGACTGCAACAGTGAAACAAGATCAGACCACCCTTGGGGCTACTATAGCAAAATACGTGCTGCATTTAGTGTTGTGTAGAGATGCAAATTCATTGCAGCATGGAGTACCCCAGTGACTGGATATTTCTTTGTTCATCACTGGATACAGGAACCACTCAAGGCAACAGGAGATTCCTGCTGAGCTTGTCCAAGTTGAACCTTTCAGGGATGTGCAGCACTGCCAGAAACTGAAGACACCACCACCCATTGCCACACTCACAGCCTTGAAACAAGGCAGGTATGATCTGGTTCCCCCTTGTCAATCTACCAGACCACAGTCATTGTCTAAATATTTCTCTCTCCCAGAGGAAGGTAATCTTCAGTTTCTGCAACACAAGTATGACTGCTCTCATCTCCAGAATGTCTATCTGAAGACAACCTTCAGAGTCTGAACAAAAATCTTGGGACTATTCTTCCCTCACAATGTCCTCACCTGAGGGAGGATGCATCCATGGTTACCACTGCTAATATGGAGGAGCCAGTGTCTCTTTTTGCTGGCACCAACAGAAAGTGTAGCCACTTCTGCATGACAGTTATGATCGGAAATGAGAGGTTGGGATTGCCAAGACTATGTCACTGTAGAAGCTGCTGAAGAATCCTCCTGGTACATTTTACCTGGTGCTACATTTGTATCGTGGATGCCATGGGACCAAAAACCCTCAGAACTAATTATTATGGAGGAAGTTCGGACTCCAGAAGATTCTGCACAGATATTAAGGATAGAATCCTGTCAAGGGATAGAGATAAAAGATTACAGTAGTGTCCAACTGCCATCCTAGAACCATCAGGCATGGAAAGGGAATCAGATTGGATTTTCCTAAATGTGTAGAAATTCTTTGTAAAGCTCAATGCTGGAAGAGGTAATCTCTGGCTTGAAGGAGGGATTCAATTGAGGGGGCAAGCCAATCATTTAGATAATGGAATATCTTATCTCCTTGGTGTCGTAGATGGACTGCTGCTGCCACCATGCATTTGGTGAACACCATAGGGGCTGAGGTAAAGCAGAATGGCAAGACTACGAATTGGTAATGATCGGCTCTCAAGAAGTGCAGAAATGTCCTGGCTTCTTGCTATTTTTATGGGAGGGCAAGCATCCAGAAGATGTATGCAGCGCAGCCATTTGTTCTAAAGTTACAGGAGAACGGACTGCACAGAGACTATTCCAAAGTAGTTCAACATAAATTTAGGAGGCATATGGGCATGCAGTTCTTGGATTTTTATTTTATTTATTTTATTTTACATTTGTTTACCGGGCTAGTCCAACTGGATACATGTCCATTTTCAGTGGAGGCCCGGGGAGAAAAGCTCCTCTACATTCTACTAAAACAAGTTGAAAAGAACACCAAATGCAGAAATACAAAATTATACAATACTTTAGAAACATACAATAAACCTGCTGCAAGTTATAATTGCATTATTGCTCAATATGAGGCTTAGCAGGGAACACTTATTCAAATAAACAGCTAGGATACTCTATTTCAGCATTAAAAGGAGTTTAAAAAATATAGATATATTTCTATTTAAAGAAAGAGTCACAGGGACACTTTATGAAGAGGAAAATGTAGTGAGCAGGAATTGAGAGAAAGAAGTAAGGGGAAGAAAGAAGTAGATGGCAAGAAGGAAAAAAGATTAATCAGGGTTGTTACAAGAGCATAGCCAGTGATTGGAAAGGAAAAGTTTTAGTTTAGCTTTAAATAGTGGGAGTGAAGTTATGGTAGTGAGGTCTTGACGTAGTTGGTTCCATATTTTGCCAACTGAGTTGGAGAGCATGGAGTCACCTGTTGAGTTATTTGATAGGGAAGTTTGAATAAGTATCTTGTTAGAAGAGAGTAGGTTCTTCAGATTTCTATAGGGTTGTAGTTGGGAGGCGAGCATAGGAGTGTTGTCCGGGTGATAAAGGGCTTTATGGGCAATAGCAAGTTGGTAAGATTGTATTTGGTAGGGTAATTCTAGCCAGCCTAGTTTTTTGAGATTAAGACAATGATGAGTCCTATAAGGAGAATCTGTAGCAAATCTAGCAATGTTGTTGTATGATGAAGCTAGTTTGTTGAGGTTATACTTAGAAAGGTTAGTGTAAATGGGAGAAGCATATAGTAGGGTAGAGATTAAGTGGGTTCTAGCTATGGTAGTTTTAGCTTTGGGAGTTAGGAAAGTTTTGATTCTATAGAGAGAACCAAGTTTTCTGTTGGTAGCTTTTATTGTAGAGTTGATATGTGTCAAATTTTAGTTGATTGTCAATAGTAATACCCAAGAGTTTAGTGGTTTGGTCTGGCGAAATGAGGGTACCATCATTGGATGTAAGTGTGAAGGTAATCGAAGGGGACATATGAGTGGGTGCAAAGAGCAGGAGTTTGGTTTTCTTGGGGTTGAGGAGGAGACAATGATTAGAGTACCATTGCTCTATAGTTGTGAAGGTATTTTGTGTGAGTGTGCAGCTCTGTCTGTGTTGGGGCTGAGCAGATTATGGTTGTGTCATCTGCATATTGAATGCAAGTTGATTGAGGAGTGGCTAGATGAAGGTCATTTATAAAAATGGAGAATAGTAGAGGACCTAAGATAGAGCCCTGAGGGACCCCTATAGAAGTTGGGAGATCAGAGAGATGGTTATCCCAGAGTACTGCCTGTTTACGGTTATCAAGATAGGATACGAACCAGCTTAAGGCAAGACTGTCTAGAGAGAGGGATTTTAAACGATGGAGAAGTTCATGATTGACCATATCAAAGGCTTTTGATAGGTCTACGAAGAATGCTGAGGAAGAGGTGTTATTGTTTCGGTTTTTGTTAATAGAGTCAATAAAGGATAGTAGGGCTGTGGTAGTACTATGGAATGGTCGAAACCCATGTTGACAGTTAGCTAGGAGATTGTGGCTTAGTAGGTGATTAAGTAATTGTTTGTGGATACATTTCTCCATTATTTTTGCGAGAGGAGATAGTAGCGCTATGGGGTGGAAGTTGGAATACTCAGTAGAGTCACCTCCTTTGAATAGAGGGATAATATGAGAGATTTTCCACAGTGATGGAATAGTACTTTCTTTTACAGTTCTGTTGATCAGTATGGAGATGGGGTAGGCTACAGCTTTAGCACCTACTTGGAGGTATTCTGCTGGTAATTTGTCAGCTGAGGGGGTTGAGGGCTTTAGTTTTGAAGCAAGGACAATATATAAGAGGTTGGTATAGGTTTTAGTTGAAATGGAGGGGGAGGGGAGTTTAGGGTTTGTAGTTTGGAGGTATCAGGGCATTGTTGTTTGGCTAGCTTTAATATGGCTGAAGTAAAGAAGGTATTAAACGCATTAGCTGTTTGTAGTGGGTATTCAGGGTTAGAGCCTAGTGGATTTGGTGTGGCAACTTTGCCTGGGGATAACAGCATGTTAATAGAGGACCAAAATTTATGTGGTTGGTTAAGGGATGAATGTTGAAGCTGTGTATAAAAGTTTTTTTTATCTTGTAGAAAGCTTTTTTAGTCACATTTCTTCGTTGTCTAAAAGTGAGGTGATCAGTTATGTTTTTTGTTGTTCGCCATTTAGCCCAAGCTTTGTTCCTGTTAAGGATTAGTTTTTTAGTTTCTTTTGAGAGCCATTGGGCTGTTTTGGGTTTCATACGTATAGAACGCATTGGGGCATGATGTTCTAGGATGTCTAGAAAAGTATTATTAAAGTAAGTAACAGCTTCATCTATAGGGAGAGATTTCAGGGGTGACCAATTAACTTGCATAAGTTCATTATGAAACAGATTGGGGTCAAAGGATGTTTTGCTGCGACCAGTTCTAACTTGGATAGGGATAGCAACATTTGTTTTATGCCTGATAATATATGTTAAGGAGTGGTCACTGAGGTCATCTGGGAGAGTTCCTGTTGTATATTTTTGTTGTGGACTATTTGTTAATATCCAGTCAAGTATGGTTTCTTTATTATTAAGTTTGTTTATTCTTGTTAGGGAGTTAATGATTTGAGAGAAGCCATGTAGGTTAATGAGGGTGGTTGGGTTAGTATGTTTACATAAGTTCCAGTCAATATTAAAGTCTCCTAAAAGTATTGTTTCTTGTAGGAGGTTTAGTGAAAGCCAATTTAACAGGTTTTCTAATATGACAGAATTGTTACCTGGGGGAAGATAAGTACAGATAATATTAATTGTTTTGTGAGGGTTGAGGTGAAGTTTTGAAATAATTATTTCAGCATTTGTCAGATGGAAGATTAAGATTTGCTTTACTGATTTGTAGTCCGGTTTTGTAGAGGACTGCGACCCCACCACCTTTTTTGTTTAAGCGGTCTTGTCTAAGGATGTTGTAGCCTGGGGGAGTAATTTCATTATCCTTTATTGTAGGTTTGAGCCAGGTTTCAGTTAGACAGAGAATGTCAAACTGTTGAACATCTAGAAGAGCATGAATTAGTGGTATTTTGTTGCAAATGCTACGTATATTTAATTGGGCAATGGATAGTGATTTGGGGGGTTTGGTTAATGTTGCAGATTTTGTTCTGAATATGTGGCTATTAGTAGATTGTGGGGATGGGTTGGGGCCAGGATTAGGGTGGATGTCTCCATCAATTAATGAGGACATTAGTATATGGATGTAAAGTTGAGGAGGTTTACATGGTAGTAAACATATTTTTTAAGGCTGTGAATAAGGTATTTAAAGTGAGAGAGACAGTGATATTTTGGATGAAGGTAGGAGGTCTTGTAAGTGGCATTAAGATTGCTTATGGGTAGAGGTAGAGGAATTGCGAGGGTTTGTTTGAATGGAATTGTAAGTGTAAAGGGTAGGGGAAGTTCATAGGAGGTTAAAAGATAGGCAGAGGTGAGAGTAGTTAGGAGTGTTAGTAGTAGCAAAGATCTGTATTTATTAGACATGATAGGAGATGGAGTAGTAGAGTTGGAATACTTAGATACAGGCAAAATGTCAGAGTAGGTTAGATAGTTAGGTGGGAAAGGGAGGAGGCAGTTCTAAAAGGGGGTGGAGCTAAGTGTAAGATATGATTGGTGGTTAGAAGAGAGGGGTGTGTCTATGAGGGTATAAATGTACAGGTGCTAGGGGTGTGTGGGATTTGGGGGCAGGGAGGGGAGCGGAGTGAGCCCGCAGGGCGAACGGAGCGGGAAGACACAAACGAGTAGTGAGGCCCAGAAAAAACAATCTGTGAGCTGTGGAACAGCAGGTAGGTTTGCAACAGATATAAAGGTATATTCAGTGTGATGAACTATAATCTATGTAGAAACAGCGAAAAGGAGACAAGTATACAAAACAGTATTACCAGAAATATATTGTAGAGGAATAAGGCAACCTCTGTTCTTCTTTTTAAAAACTTTAATAATCCACCACAGGAATAAGCATCCAGGAGTTGACCACAGCAAGACAGCAACAAAGAGCATAACGTTAGAGTCCACTGCTTGTTAGAAACTTCTTCCGGTGAAATGTTTCACCGGAAGAAGTTTCTGAAACGAAAACGCAGTGGACTCTATTGGCGTTTATGCTCTTTTTGTTGCTGTCTTTGCTGTGGTTTTGAGCTCCTGGATGGCGTTTTATTCCCCTGTGGTGGATTATTAAAGTTTTTTAAAAAAGAAGAACAGAGGTTGCCTTATTTCCTCTACAAGTATATTTTTTCTGGTATAATCTATGTAGAAGTACAGGTTTGTAGCAGTAAACTATAATAGAAGGGTGGTTAGGCAGGGTCAAGAGTGTAGAAAATGGGAAGCAGTGAGAGGATACAGGAGCAGGAACAAAGGTATTGGGGGTTAAGCGGTAAGCCAAAAGGGAGCAAACCAGGTAATAGTAGGAAGTCACCTGGTGGCCAAAAGGAATAAGTATCAGAGTTACGCAGGTAGGAAAGAGGTGAGAGAGGTAAGGAGTTAAGAAAAAGGCTCTTGCCACCCCCATAGTGCCTTTTTTAGGCAAGGCTCAAATTCTAAACCTACCACCCTAGAACACAAAAAAGGAAAAAAACTAAGGGTAATGCTGCTCAATGCCAGAAGTCTAAATCTCAAAATGCACGCACTCGAGGCCCTTCTCAGTATGGAGAACATCGATGTCTGTGCTGTGACAGAAACCTGGTTCAAGGCTCCTGAGAGCACCCCAGCGCTATCAGGTTTTACCTCATATCATGCGTTCCGTCCCCAAAATCCGGACAATACCAAGAAAGGAGGGGGTATCCATATTCATCAAGGACACCCACACCTCAAGACTGGTGGCAACGCACGATGCATCGGAGACCATCCAGGTGCAATTAACCATAGGCAAGACTGCTCTGCAAATTGTAGCATGTTACAGGCCACCCTCACAAACTCAGGAACCTCACATGGCCTTCCTGAAAACACTAGAGGGGATAAATGCATCACCAAACACCATCATACTAGGTGACTTCAATTACCCTAATATAGACTGGGAACACTACTCAAGCCCAAACACCCTAGCCCAAAAGTTCCTGGAATTCATAAACTCAAATGCCATGGAACAACTAGTCACCATCCCCACAAGAGGAGATAAAGTACAGTTTTGTACCTACCATAAATGTAGATGTCCGAACTGGATAGCATCTGCAGTCATAACAAGTGGGTTGTCCTGTCGTCAGGCAGCCCTGCAGTCGGCCGGATTCCAAAGTCCGGGTCCGCTTCGCTGATGTCGCACTCCACCCGACGTCATCTCTGTTGGTCTTCGGGTATAAAAGCATCAGCCGACGCCATTTTCCTCAGTGTTTCTTGCCCCAGATGCCAGTAGCCCTCTTGCAGGCTAAAAATTTGGATAGATGCCAATGTTTCCAAATAGATAGGGGTAAACACATCAATAAGCATATATGTACATATATACAAACAAATACACCATAAAAGACTCCCCCCCGAACAGCTAGCTATTAGGAGGGTAAACACCCTAGGAGTACCACAGAGGGGAAGGAGGGAGGGTAATCCTGACTGCAGATGCTATCCAGTTCGGACATCTACATTTATGGTAGGTACAAAACTGTACTATGTCCTTCATGGATGCATCTGCAGTCATAACAAGTGGGTAGAATACCATAGCCAACTAGGGGAGGAGGATAAAAGTAGATTATGGTGTGTTTAGGATCCCTTGCAGTACAGCAGTGGCAAACCCTGCTTGGGATCTGGAATATAGAGGCAAATTATAATGCTTGGCAAATGTATGCACGGAGGTCCAAGTAGCCGCCTCAATAATGTCTTTGGTTGCCACCTCGTAAGAAGGCTGTGGTAGTGGCTGTTGCCCTTGTAGAATGAGGTCTTATGTTCTGTGGAATTGGTTTTCCATGGAAGGAGTAACAGTATCGTATGCAATTTCCTATCCATTTGGAGATTGTCTGTTTGGAAATAGCTTTTCCTTCCCTTCCTGTTGCATAGGCTACAAAAAGTTGGTCAGTCTTTCTGCTATTTTTGTTCTGTCCAAGTAGTAGCGTAGCTGTCTATGTACATCCAAGGTATGCAGTATTCTTTCCCTCTGTTTTGTGGGTTGGGAAAGAAGGTAGGTAGGTGGATTGCCTGGTTTAAAGACACTCTGGATACCACCTTGGGCATAAATGTAGGATTAGTCCTCATGGACACTCTATCTTGGTGGAAGATTAGGAAGGGTTGCACTGCCATTAAGGCCTGTAGTTCTGAAACCCTCCTTGCTGAAGTAATTGCCAGTAGGAAAGCAGTTTTCCAT
Source organism: Protopterus annectens (assembly GCF_019279795.1). Taxonomy (NCBI): domain Eukaryota; kingdom Metazoa; phylum Chordata; order Ceratodontiformes; family Protopteridae; genus Protopterus; species Protopterus annectens. The sequence continues at coordinate 1,128,265,503 of NC_056737.1, forward strand.
GACAGGTGTTGTAGGTCTGCTATTGCTGCTGGTTCAAAGGGTGATAGTGTCAACTTTTCTAGCACAAAGTTTAAATCCCAAGCTGGTAATGGTGGTTTCCTTGGAGGTTTTACATTCTTGATTCCTCTGAGGAACTGCCTGAGCAAAGGGTGCTAAAAACAGGTGGATCAAAGCTGTATTCTGCTGAAATAGCTGATGCATGTATCTTGATGGAGGAGTAGGACAGGCCTGAATGAAGAAGTTCGCCAGATACTCCAGAATGTTAGGCATATCTATGTTTGACACATCTTTTCCTCTTTCCATACTCCAAATGACAAACCTTTTCCATTTTCCAGCATAGTTCCTTCTTGTTGAAGGTCTGCGTGCTTCAAGAATAATGTCTTTAACTCTTTGGGAAAGTTCTGGATTAGCTGCTGCTATGTGATGTTCCATGCAGTCAGTTGCAGCGTTTTTAGGTTTGGATGTATGATGCTGTAGTTGTTCTGAGTTAACATCAAAGGCATCAGGGGTATTGGCCACATTGTTCCGAGACATGCTCTTCAGTAGTGGGTACCAGTGTTGTCTTGGCCAGTTTGGAGCTATCAGGATTATCCTTGGACGTTCTTCCTTGATTTTTAGTAGTACCTTGTGTATCAAAGGAAGAGGTGGGAATGCATATGCTGTTAGGCCTTTCCAGTTGAAGGAGAGTGAGTCCACTTTCCATGCTAGTGGGTGGAATGTCCTTGTGCAGAATTTTTGAGCTTGTGATTGAGAGGTGATGCGAATAGGTCTATCTGTGGCATACCCCATTTCTTCGAGATGGTCTTGAAGATGTCCGGTGCAGCTTCCATTCGTGGGCATCCGGCGGTTCTGCTTAATATGTCTGCTAGAGTATTGTCTTTCCCGGTACAAATATTGCCTGTAACTGAATGTTGTAGCTGAGTGCCAGGGTCCACAGCTCCAAGGTCATTCTGCATAGGGGTATGAATGAGTGCCTCCCTGTTTGTTGATGTACCACATGACTGTGGTGTTGTCTGTCCTTATCATCAACTGGCCCTCTTTGAGAAATGGTTTGAACTTTTGGATTGCCAGTTTTACTGCCAGCATTTCTTTTAGATTGATGTGCAGGTGAAGTTGATCCTGTGTCCACAATCCTTGCACGCATTTGTCCAGCATGTGGGCCCCCATCCTAGGTCTGAAGCGCCTGTTGTGATGGTCTGGCTTGGTTGACATCTGCGAAAGGGTAGGCCTGGGTTTGACTGGCATGCCTGAGCCCACCATAGGAACTCCTGTTTTAAGCATGGAATTAGTGGGATTTCTGTTTCTAGACTGTGTCTGTGTTGGGACCATAAATTCTTTAGGTACCACTGTAGTTTCCTCATATGTAGTCTGGCAAATGGGACCAAGATTATGCATGATGCCATGAAGCCCAAGGCCTGCAGAACTTTTCTTGCTGTTAACTTGTTCAGTTTTGTTAGTGCCAAGAAGTAAAGAGGAAGTTCTTTTTGTTTTTCTGTAGTCAGGAATGCTATTTGTTGTACTGTGTCCAATTCCGCCCAAGAATGTCCTTGTTTGGGATGGTATCAGCCTTGACTTTTGTAAATTGACTGTGTATCCCAGTCCTTGTAGCAAATAAATGACCCTTTGTAAATCTGTTGTCAGCTTGCTTTTGTTGTCCCCTTGTAGCAGGCAGTCGTCCAGGTATGGGTAAATTTGAATTCCGTGAAGTCTGCAATGGGCGATTACTGATGCCAGGCATTTTGTGAATACTCTGGGCAGTAGATAAGCCAAAGGGCAATGCTGAGAATTGATAGTGCTCTGATCCTGCAAGAAATCTGAGGTATCTTCTGCAGATTGGTCGAATGGGGACGTGCAGGTATGCCTCCTTGAGATCTAGAGTTACCAGCCAAGACTCCTTGCCCAGCATGGGAAGAAGTTGCTGTAGGGTCAGCATTTTGAATTTTGGGACAATGATGTATGTATTTAAGGTGGACAGGTCGAGAATTGGTCTCCAACTTTTTTCCTTTCTTGGAACTAGGAATAGTCTGGAGTAGAACCCCTTTCCTTGTTCTGCTGTTGGCACTCTTTCCACAGCTCTCATGTTTGCTAACTCCATTATCTGGCGAGAGCCTCTGTTTTTGATTTGGAGGTAGATTTGGCATTCCTCTTTGACTGGTAAAGTGTGGAAGTGAAACCGTAACCTTGATCTATGGTTTGTAAAATCCACTTGTCTTTGTTATGTAGTGCCAGTTCTTTGAAAATAAGGTTAACTTTCCGCCTAGAGGAGCTGCTATTTGTTCCCTGGTAGGCGGATTTAGGATTAAGTCACTGTGGTTGTGCTGATGTAGTGGCAGTGGCTGTGTCTGTGCCTCTGTTGTTACCTTGCCACTGTCGCCCTCTGTAGGCACCTCCTCTGGATTGGTTTCTGCCTCTGGAACGCCTATTCCTGCCCCTTTGAAATTTTGTGGAGTCAGGAAAGGACCAATTTTGGCAGGCCAGTTCCTGCTAAACCTTGGGGTTGAACCTGCAAGAAATCTTTAACAGTTTGAACAGATTTTGCCTTTTCTTCCATTTTCTTCATAACCTGCTGGGCAGGTGTACCAAACAAACTTGTCTTGTCCATAGGAGCATCTAGCAACTTACCTTTAACATGATCCGTAAAGCTTGTTCCTTTAGCCATGCATGCCTTCTTATCACTGTGCCTGTCATGGCTGATCTAAATGAAGCCTCCAGTGCATCATAGCCACATTTTAAGGAATGGTTGCTAACCTGTTGTATGTTATTTACCATCTCTAATACATATTTCTTATCAAGAGATTCATCAGTGGTTAGTTTTTAGTTAACTGATCAAGCATAAACTCTTGGTATTGTATCATGTGAAACTGACAGTTTAAAGCTCTAGCTGAGAGAGTAGCTGAAGTGTAGACCTTTTACCCCATCTGTCTAGTGACCTTGCTTCCCTTTCAGAAGGAATAGGGTTTTTAGCTGTGGTCGCTGCTACTGCCTTGGGACCCTGGGATATAGTTTCTGGGTCTGCAAGTGGGGCCTTGTAAAGGTGGTGATGAGTATCTGGCACCCTGTAAAATCTGTCTGGTTTGGCAGGGGCTGGGGTAAAGAATCTGGAGCGGAGCAAACATCATTGAAAGCATCATCCACCACAGAGAGAACAGGAGGTATAGCTAAGGGCCTGTGCTGTGGGAGGTGCAGAAAGGTCCTAAGTCTTTTCTGGAGTCTGAAAAATCCTGTTGCTGCCATTGAACTGTTCTCGCATGGCATGCAAGGTTTCCCCAAAGGAGAATTCTTCTGGTGGGGAAGCAGCTGGAATGGATTCTTCAGCATCAGAATCTTCAAAATTGGAGAAGGGAGCCTCAGGCTGGTCAGTTATGTCTGATTCATCAGCAGAATCATCAGAAGACACTGGCTCAGGGGCTCTGCCCTAGGTCTCTTCTCTGGGGCTGAGAGGCCCTGTCTGGGTGAGATTGAGATCCTCTAATTAAAGAAATTAAATCTTCTGCCAAAGAAAGCATTTGAGAACTAGAAGAGGGCCTGGATGTGGGGGTTTAACAGGCACTGTTTTAGTAGTCTTGGCTGCTTTAGCCCTGGCGAAGGCCTTAATGGACATGGCAGCTGGAGGCCTAGCAGTACCACGTGCTGGGGTAGAGACATCCAAGGGATGGTGTCTGATAAGTCAACCACCGTAGTGGGTAAAATTTCTGAGGTCGATTCAAGAGTTGTAGCAGGGGCCTCAGTTGTAAGAATAGGTTCAGCTGTACTTTGAGCAGTTTTCGGTTTCGCCGAAACCGAAACACTCGCAGTTTGCTTTGCCGTGGTTTCGCCGAAACCGCGGACCGCGAGTGTCGGTCTTTATCTTTGCTTTTGGGGTAGTCTGAGGATCCGACGGCATAATGTACGCAAAATCAGAACCGAAAACTGTTCTGCAAACTCCGACCGACGCCTAAGCGCTCCGGTTGAAAGAGGCACAGGCCGAACAGGCTGCTACGCCGTGGGCTGGGCCTAAACAAGGCAGACAGTAAGAGTGGAAATCTTTATGAGGTATTTGTTTCCCACAGGTTAAACAATTGTTAACTTTTTCTGACATCGGCTGAGGCAAGAAAGAGTCCCCAACGGGTACTTAGCTTTAGAAGTCTTCGGTAGTATTCGTAGAAGTAATCTCTGGATCCGACCGACCGGCACTTGCGAACAGCTTCTGCTTCGGGCGCCACGCGGCAAGAAAGACTGAGGAAAATGGCGTCGGCTGATGCTTTTATACCCGAAGACCAACAGAGATGACGTCGGGTGGAGTGCGACATCAGCCGAAGCCGGACCCGGACTTTGGAATCCGGCCGACTGCAGGGCTGCCTGACGACAGGACAACCCACTTGTTATGACTGCAGATGCATCCATGAAGGACATCATACTTGATCTCATCATCACGAACATGGGAGCACAATGTTCAACACCGGAGGTGTACCCCTCACTGGTGAGATCAGATCACAAACTAATCTCGCTGGAGGTCCTCATCCCACCCCCACCTGAAATAAAAAAGACCACAGTAAAGAACTTCTCAAAAGCCGACTTCACACTTCTAAAGACTAGTGTGGTCTCCTTTAAGGCCCCCAAGCCGGCGGAAAACAGTACTCAAGCCGCTGAATCACTTACAAATGCCTTCTACCAGCACCTGCAGGACTGCATGGATAAGGCAATCCCAAGCAAAACAAAGACTCTTTGTACCAAAGGCAAGCGTCCAGTCTGGTGGACCCCAGCCATAAACAAACTCTACAACAAAAGGAGGAAGCTACTACAAGATAGAGCAAAATCCTTAAAAGGTAAGACACCCTTGATCACTATAAGTCAAAAACTAAGAGCTCTCATAAAATCATCCAAAGCAAATTTCGAGAGAAAAATAGCTAAAGACTCAAAAGACAATCATAAGGCCTTCTTTAGCTATGTTAGAAACCGGGCAGGAAACTCCCACATATGCTCCGAGCTAGTTCAAAATGATGTGAAGATTACTGATCCTACAGACATTGCCAACATACTGGCTGACAGGTTCAGTGCAAACTTCTCCCCTCCCCAAAAGGAGAGATATCTATACCAAATGATTGCAGCCCCCAAACATCTCCAGCCCAAGTGAGAACTGCTCTCTCCAAAGCAAAAAACACAGCATCCATGGGACCTGATGGTGTCCCCGGCTGTGTGCTCCACGAACTCAATGAGGAATTAAACCCACAGCTAGGACAGCTGTTTAATCAAAGTCTTACCTCTGGATACGCATCCAGGGAGTGGCGCACTGCAACTGTGGTACCACTTCACAAAGGCGGTGCCTCCACCGACCCTGGAAATTACCGGCCCATTAGCTTGATAAGCCTTATCTGCAAAGCCATGGAGAGGATCATAATGGAACTCATAAATAAAGACATAGGGAATTTGCAGACTTTGGATCCAACCCAGTTTGGCTTTGTCAAAGGCAGATCATGCCTTCTAAACTTGGTTGACTTTTTCGAAACAGTCACCAAAGCCATTGATGAGGGAAAGGCAGTCCATACAGCCTACCTCGATCTGGCTAAGGCCTTCGATACAATACCCCACTCGGTATCATTGAAAACTCATCAGCTTAAATGTCAACCCATACATCACAAGATGGGTTGCAAACTGGCTGAGTGACAGAACCCACAGGGTCAGAGTTGCTGGCGCCATGTCAGACTCAAAGCCTGTCACAAGTGGTGTCCCACAGGGCTCAGTCCTGGCCCACTCTTGTTTGGCATCTACTTTTCCAAGTACAAGCAAACACAGGAGGGTTATGAGCTGACAAAGTTTGCAGATGACTGCAAACTGGGCCATAGTAGAAAACACATCTGACACAGATATCCTTCAGAAGGGTCTCACAGAAACGGATAACTGGTGCCAGAGCCACGCCTAAAGTTAAATGCCAAAAATGCATAGTCATACCCTTCGGGAAAAACAAGGTTACCCCTAGCTACCAAATAGGTGGCAATCCACTGAGCACAGAAGAAGTTATCAGGGACCTGGGGACCCAGGTTGATAGTAGTCTGTCATTCGACACCCATGTAGCTAAAGTAGTTAGGAAGACCTTCTACATTGCCCACCTTATCATGAAGGGATTCTCATCTAGATCAAGGGAGGTCATAGTCTCCCTTTACTCATCACTCATCAGACCAATGATTGAGTACAATGCCCCATTCGGAATGCATCTGACCCGACACTTGCAGCAGCTGGAGAGGCCACAAAAGTTCCTCACCAAGAGAATAAAGGGTCTCAAAAATCTGTCCTATGCTGCCCGACTGAAAGAACTCCAGCTCTATTCAGTCGCCACGCTTGCTCAGAGGTGACCTTTGCCTAACATACAAGGCCATGTCAAACCCAGATTTGATGAATATGCTTCACCTCAAAAAATCTAGATCCATCAGAGCCACAAGGGCGGGTGACTTAAACCTTGACACGGCTATTAATAGGACGTGCTGGAGGGATAGATTCATCACCCAAAGACTCCCTATGCTGTGGAACAAAATCCCGGTACATGTGAGGCAGAGCACCTAGCTAGCCTTGTTCAAGAGAAATCTTGACCAATGGATGGGAGATCGCAGATATACCCCAGGGATTACCTCAGTGTCACTGCTAGACAGAGGCACAGCAAAATAATGGGTGTAGTTCCCCATACTAAAGGGGTGGCGTAAGCCACGAAACGATGGGCTAGGCTTGTAAATGCCCTCGGGCAGATAGCCTAGTATGAACCTATAAATCACAGTAGTAGCTTTGGGGAGAAAATAAAATGGGAGACTAGATTAGAATGAGAAGAAGACAGGGGCTATTGGCTGCTGGCAGTCCTGGGCAAGTAGCTAGACTAGGATACACAGGTCAGAGTTTATGGATGACACACATAAGAATAACATACTTTCACAGTCTATTTTGGAAGATGTCTTTAAGATGAGGGATGGGGTTTAGTAGGCAGAGTTCAGGTCTTCCCGGAGGGCAGCGTCCAATAGTGCCGGTGAGTACGGGGTCCACCTAGCAAATTTCACAGTCTATTTTGGAAGAGGTCTTTAAGATGAGGGATGGGGTTTAGTAGGCAGAGTTCAGGTCTTCCCGGAGGGCAGAGTCCAATAGTGCCGGTGAGTACGGGGTCCACCTAGCAAATTTCACAGTCTATTTTGGAAGATGTCTTTAAGATGAGGGATTGGGTTTAGTAGGCAGAGTTCAGGTCTTCCCGGAGGGCAGAGTCCAATAGTGCCGGTGAGTACGGGGTCCACCTAGCAAATTTCACAGTCTATTTTAGAAGATGTCTTTAAGATGAGGGATGGGGTTTAGTAGGCAGAGTTCAGGTCTTCCCGGAGGGCAGAGTCCAATAGTGCCGGTGAGTACGGGGTCCACCTAGCAAATTTCACAGTCTATTTTGGAAGATGTCTTTAAGATGAGGGATGGGGTTTAGTAGGCAGAGTTCAGGTCTTCCCGGAGGGCAGAGTCCAATAGTGCCGGTGAGTACGGGGTCCACCTAGCAAATTTCACAGTCTATTTTGGAAGATGTCTTTAAGATGAGGGATGGGGTTTAGTAGGCAGAGTTCAGGTCTTCCCGGAGGGCAGAGTCCAATAGTGCCAGTGAGTACGGGGTCCACCCAGCAAACTGGGTCGGGATGCACAGCAGCCAAGCTGTTAGCCAGAAAAGAATTCTTTGGAACCAAAAATAATCTTGAATAAAGCTTGACCTCGGCTGGTCAGGTGGAACCTTCTGGATGGTTCTCTTTTGAAGGTGAAAGAAGAGAGAAAGCTTCTTGCATAGTGGCTTTTGCCAGATTTGAGTGGGACACCCAGCAATGGGAAGGGGGGGGGGGGTGAGATTCCAAAAATGGAATGGGACAACCTCTGAATACGATCCGTTTATCTATTTGTCTCGAGTGATGGCAACCCACGAGAGTGGGTACAGGGATATTCTTCCCCAACTACTTCCAGAGAGGAGCAGTCAGGCAGGCCTTCATGGATTCTGACAGAATCCATCGGAAAAGGGCTGAAGGAATTCCTTGTTCTGTAGACCACCTTGGCTCCTGGGATATGCCCATTAAAATGACAGTCTGTTGCAGCCACCTCTATCAGAAGAACAGACTTTTTTTTTTAAACACAAACTAAATTAAAAAAAACTACTGACAAAAACACCGCCCAAAGAAACCTAAAGGTGTTGCTGCTCAGTGCTAGGAGCCTAAACAAGAAACTCCATATCCTAAAACTTCTCCTCCTCTAGGAGAGTGTAGACTTCTGTACAGTTACAGATGCATGGTTTAAACCTGCAGAAAGTACTCTAGCAGTGCAAGGCTTCAGTGCCTTCCATACATTTAGACCATTTGTTGCACAGACAAGTGGAAGTGACTATCTATTATTGGCAACAAGCTAACTCTGGGTTGATTAAACAGAACAATGCCCTGGAACTTAGTCTATGGTGATATGCACATGGTTAAGTACCATACCACATCCTAACAAGTATAGGTCACCCTCTTTGTCCCTAGAATCTCAGAGCACATATCTATAGCCAATGGAAACACTCACCATTAAACAAAATTCCCTATTCAAGAGATACTAACTACTCAGACCACAAAGCTGCCTCCTTCAAAATAAAAATCAACTACAAACCCTGAAAGAGTTAGGAACTATTCCAAACCAAACTACATCCTAAGCAACAGCCTGCCAAAATTCAATGCCACTCCCAGCACAGAGTTCACAACACCCTAAAACAACCTAAGAGTTGACTTGGTAGTCAGTGGTCTGGGAACTAATAGAGAATCTGGCCTTTGATCAACATGTGGTCAAGGTAGTAAGAAAATCATTCTATGTCACCTAACTTACAAGGGCAAGGTATTCAAGTATAAGGGAGTCAAGTGCCAGTTTATCTGCCTCTTTCAGACGCATTGAGTACAACGCCCCATCAGCATGTACGTGACCAGGCATATGAAAATACTGGAACACCCACAAAGGTTCTTTACCAGCAGAATCCAGATTATAACCGCTATGTCCTACACAGATCACCTTGAAGCTCTACATCTATACTTTACAGGTCTCCTACTGGTTACTGACTGGCTATCTATGCCTGGCAAAGAAAGCATCCTCAGATCAAGCTCTGGCAGACCTTTCGCACATCCACAAAATGAACAGCATCAAAACGACTAGATCCACGGATTTAAAGTCTGTTTTTGACATAAGAAATGTTGGTGAGACAGCCTCTTAGGGGATCCCCATACTGTGGAACATAGATCCCCCATCACTGTGGAGCAGAGTCCATCCCAAACCATTTAAGTGTATCCTTGACCAATGGATGGGAAACTGGAAATTTACCCTGGGTCTGACCCCCATTGTCTGACAGACAGAAGCAGACAGTAATGCCAAAACATACCCCCCACTCACACCACCCAACACAACCTCTGGAAACTTCCTAACATACCCATTCCTAATAACTACCCATGATACATATGATGCATATGATACATAGGGACAAATTTGGGCTGGTTCGTATCGCTAGGCTTATGAAAGCCCTGGTGGCAGTCAGCCTAGTACATACCCATGAACCTATGAATAAGCAAAAGAAACTGATGCATATGCTAGCTTTCCCTGCATATCCACTACCGAAGACCCCTTGATGGGCAGATGGCTACAAGAGTCCTGAGATGACACTTTTTTGGTGGCTCTCACAATAATACTAAGTCTACAGGAGAGATTTTGGACTAGAATGGTTTGTCTTGGGGCGAGGTGAAAGTATCTTATCAGTCTTCCTTAGGACTACTTCACAGGGTCAGGTTCCTGCCATGACCTCCTTGCCGCCAACTCCAGGTCTGGCATCAAGACAGACCACCCAGGAAAGAGGGTGTCAATTCTGTGGGCCTCAAAATATACCACCTCATCCTGACAGGGAGGTCAAGAGGTCCAGGATGCCCTCTGGCACACAAGTTCTAGAATATCTCTGAAGGAATCATTCCCACGAGAGGATGGGGGAAATCCTCCTCCATCCTCAGCGTGGGTAAGTGAAGTGTCAAATTCTGACATGGAATCCAGGTGTTTTCTTTTACATGCCATCTTAGATAGCTCAGAGGATGAGGCACAGAAGTCCTTAGGGGCAGTCTCTGTGCCCGGATTAAAGGTTTGGGTTGACAATGACAGACACGTGGATGCGTCTGCAGAAGCTGTCAAGCTTGACTGAGGGTCACAGGGCAGAACCATAGCTGGTGGAACTTTAAGATCTGCCCTGTGGGATTGAAGCAATAATCTTACCCAACATTAGGAAAGCAGTGCCAATCTCTAGTGGATCAGAATCCACCCTTGTAGTCTGATCCAGTTCCCTACAAAAGGAGTGGGATAAGGATCCAGCAGACATTAGCAAATCCACCAGGAAGACTGTGCCAGGATGAGAATCAGACCTTAAGTGTCAAAGGCAGATAGCCAGTGGTGGCACCCACCGAATTTCTCAGATCACAGACTCTGACAATGGATCAGACAGTATCAGAATAAAATGAGAAGAAACTTAGATCAGAGATCCCCAGGCCACAAGATCTGGGCAACAAGAGAGTATCCCAGACCTGAAGGTTTAACCAGTGAGGCTACTTGTAAAGTGAACAGACCCTACAGGGTTTGGAGCTGTAGGAGAAGCAGTGACCTCCATCTCAAGCTGCAAGAGAGGATCCAAACCTACCTCAGGACCACTTCTGTAGGACCTGAAGGATCTAGTGGACCCAGCCAAGCAAGGCCTCCAGGGAAGCTGTTCCTGCTTTTTAAGAGGAAAAAAAGGATAATGATTTTTCTTAACTCTGGATCTGGTGCAGGAGTATATGCCGGGGTATGTCAATCTTCGACTCTAGGAGTTGAAGTATGAACCAAAATATCACTTGGCCTTTCCAAGAGCAAAGACTCCGGATCCAGAGGAGAGCTTATCACCAGACTTCTTTGGCTTTGGGTTTCTGGATCTAGAGGAAGAAGTCTCGGCTATTCGCCGCATTCCACCATTGCCATTGGACCAAAAGCAGCACAAAAGTCTCAGAATGCATTTAAATGAGAAACCCCCCCCCCCCCCCAAAAAAATACAATGATTATGGAGATCCTGCACGGAGATCTTCTTGCCACACTTCTTAAAACTATTTGCTGGAAAAACTAGCCACCATCTCTGCGGCTGGAAAACATGCTGCCATCACTTTTTCTACACTAGGAAGAGTGAGAAAATGAAAAGTTCTAATTGCTCAAAACATGACTTCTAAAAGCAAACATTAACTCAAACTACTATAACAAGAACATATACAAGAAACTTACACTAGATCTATTTAACTATTCTAATTATAAATGTACCTATCCTAACAGGCCAGGAAGGAGATGGCGAAAAATGCCAACTAGAAGGGCTACAAACTGACAGGAATTGGTCAAAAAAATCAAGGAAAAAAATCACAAGACGCAAGAGAAACTGTTCTCCATTTTAAATATGCAATTAAGAAAAAACTGTCAAAAAAGATATTGTAAGAGGCAAAGCACTTATCTGCCCAAATCTTGCTGTGACTTCCAAAGGTGGCAAACAGTTTGAACTAGTTGAGGGAAAGCCACATACTACAGATAGGGAAGATTTTGAAAGGCTCAAGGCAGGAGCATGAAATCTGCCTGATTGGATCCAAGCAGTAGCTACAGGACACATGTCAGGATCAGATGGGCTGGATGAGTAGGATCCAGTATTTAAAACAAACCACGTTAAACTGCCATAAAACCAATGTTAAACTGCCATAAAAATTACATTTAACCGCAATTTAAACTATATTTTCTTGTGTGAGACGGTAAGATCTCCACAGCATATTCAAAACACACAGAGCAGTCATACATACAACTAAATGTATAATGCTGAAAAATTCAAGTTCTGAATATCTTCCGTCAAAATATGAAATGAAAGCAGAGTGACTGTAAAGCCAGACCTCTAGTGTCCAACAGTGCACTCACACATACACTGCACCTTTGAGAGAAATACTGACGATTACTTCAGAAACAGTAAAAACATTCAAAAATGGAAACCAAATAAAAACTGCTGCAAGCAGAAATTTCCAGAGGAAATAATTACTGTAAACATATTTCTGTTAAACAAAAATCAATACGAAAATAAATCTAACATTAAAACGAGGAGTGGGGTCCCCCAGATGTGGCTTATTTGAGTAGTAAGCTAGAAAAAACAGCAGTGAATCATGTGAAGAGTCAAGAGGACTTTCTTTGGAAGGTAGAAAGACACAATAGTAATTTCCTGTGAAAGTTAAAGGCTTTCCTCTCAGGCTATGCTCAGCCAATCACCTGTCACAGGGAAAGAAAGGGAGGAGAGTCTGAACATTTGAAAGTTAGCCAGTACTGGGTTACCTTGGCAAAAAAAAGATATACAACTGAGGCAGTGGGAATGATTAACATTCAAAATGCTGTATCTGGAATGTCCTAACAGGATAGGAAGCAGAACGTTTATGCAGGGGCAAGTGAAATCCAATCCTTTGCGGTGATTACGTGTATAGTTTTGTTTGCCAAAATCTCACATTGCTTTGACAACACTGTGCATCTGAATAGGTTGCAACCACAGACGCAGCATGGGTGAGTAAGAATACCACATTATCAGGACCATACCCCCATACACACACACTACACTGCTGTTTGGTGGGATGCACTCTACTCTGCCCATAAGCTGCCTGCAGCACATCTGCCGTCTCGCAAGCATACTTACCTTCCCTTCCAGGATAGGTGGACCTATGGCAGCTACTCACTCTCACCTTGCTTTACTGCAGTCTCCATTGTCTGGGTCCCCAAGTGATTCTAGGTCATCTGGGTCACACTAAGTGAAACAGCTATACCACACAGTCATCCATTACCAACAGATCTGAATAGTCGTCTTTTGTAAATATGCATTACTTTACCTCCTTTGCCGGAACCACAAACTTAAAAATACTTAACATTTGAATGTCCATCCTATTTCCCTGAGGATTTACAGCAGTCTTTAGTTTCCTCCTACTTCCCCCAAGCATCCAGTAATATGGACCAGTGATCATCCAGTGTTTAAGAGAGAAAAATCAAACACTGGACTGATGAGTCACTGAATTTGGCCATAAAACAGAAAAAAGGATGAGGAAAAAAGAAGATTGGTGACTAGTCCATCCACACAAAAGTGCAAACTGAATAAATAATTACATTACACTTTTATGATAAGCTGGCGGAAGTGAAAGTCTGACACAGGAACAGGCTAAAAAAACTAGAAGATAAATATACACACAAAAAAAAATTAAGGCTGAAAACAAGATGACTTTTATATATGTGTTTTCATCCTCCCCAAAAAAGACGCATACAAATACCCTGAAAACTAAAAATTTCTGTTGGATGCTGGACCTTAATATCCCGAAATAGTGTTGGTAACTATATATAAAATACTTAAATGTGCTTCTTTAAACCTACTAGTTTGAAATCCTTAACAGAAAAACAATGCAGCTGTCTACATGAGGACCCCCCCCCCCCCAAAAAAAAAAAAAAAGAGGCAACTAATGCACTTGTGCTATGAACATCTCAGAGATGGGAAGGGGAGTGACTATGGTTAGAGAGAGGTGCCATTACAGTATACATTAGCAAGAATTTTGCAGCAGATTAACATACCAAACCTAAGACGGACTTCATTTCCCTGGCAGTTAAATGAGTAAACCTTCAAAACATCCAACTAAAATTTAGTCAACAATGAAGCCAAAACTAGACCTAACAATGAACCGAATCTACAAACTCAAGGTGTCAGTCAAGATACTCTATTCCACTGGTGTGTGGACTATGCAATAAAATCAGTTAATGATCCTCTCAGTCAGACTACTGCTTTTTGGAGGGTATGACCCTCCGCAGACCACTGGGTTTCTTCAAAAAACACACCCCATCTTGATGGGCTTCATTTATTTACTGACATTTGATTACCTTGATAGTCCACTGGGCCTTGAGAGCCCATTTTCAGTGGAGACCCGGGGAGAAAAGCTCCAATACACGCAACAATATGGAACAATAAAAACTGGATAATCAAGCAAGTTAACATTAAAGGTTCTAGAGTACAAACAGTTGAGAATTCATACATAAATGTGCATACAGAAGAGTTTAAAAAGAAAAATATATTTTTACAAGACAATTAATTACCTTTTGGAGGTGTAGCATACATATGAATATGTAAGTCATGCACAACATTCAGAGAGCAATTATTCTGAGAGTAAAAGAATAGTTGTGTAAGACCTTACCATAACCATAGATGTCCCTCTCTAGGTTGCAGTATTCATAACAGTAGGGAGTAGCTGCCTGCAGTGCCACCGTCCGGCCAGTATACCAAACTCTTTGTCCTAGAGGGTACATGTGACGTCGGCAACAAGGGCCATAACAGTTTGGTATAAAGGTAACGTCTACACGTATCCTCCTCAGAATAGTTTGTGCTGCAAACACTAGTGCCCCTGAGGTTTTTCAGGAGGGTCCTAACAGAGACCTTTAGACTTGCATACCTGCCAGAGCCAGGGCAGTAAAAAGGCTATGTAGGTAGAGACTTGGGGAAGATTGCCACAGGACTTCATAAAATACCTGCTATTGCAGAAGCAAGAAACAGGGGGTAGGAGTGTGGGACTGAATACTGCAACATAGAGAAGGACATCTATGGTTATGGTAAAGCCTTATATGACTATTCTATGTCCTTCTGATGTTGCAGTATTCATAACAGTAGGGAAAGTACCAGAACTTTAAGTATGATCTTGGGAGGAGGAAGTGTTTCCATGGCCCAGGAGACTGAAAAAGAAGTTATGTACTCACCATAACGTTCCATGTGAGTTGTTCCATCTCGCCTTCATTCTTCACTGATGGGTTCGGAGCCGATCCTCGGCTCCGACACTGCCGACTAGCAAGCTCAAAGTTTTCCAGTAGCTCGATACCCAACCCCTTATCCAACAATGCACTGCTGGAATTACCTCAGATCTTGTTTGCTGCGTACCATATAGAGATACAATAATTATTCTGCCTAGGAATGAAGACACATTGAGAGACCAGGATGAAGACGGCCTCCAGGTCAACTGCCAGCCAGGAGGGGGAAGGAGGGAGGGACGTGAGAATGAAGGAGAGATGGAACAACTCACATGGAACGTTATGGTGAGTAGATAACTTCTTTATGTGAAGTTGTTCAATCTCACTGTTCATTCTTCACTGATGGGTAGCATCCCTAGCACCCTAATCTTGGGTGGCTCACAGAAGTACACTCTTCAGAACCGTGTAACCAAATAAAGCCCTGTCCCTGGAGGCCTTATCCACTTTGTAGTGAGTTATAAAAGTGTGAGGTTTAGACCATGTTGCTGCCACACAGATGTTGTCCAAAGAATTTGGCTTGAAAGGCGGAAGAGGTAGAAACTGCTCTGGTTGAATGAGCCTTCATCTTACTAGAGAAGAGCATGTTATGACAAGAATAGGTGTAAGTGATACAATCCGACACCACTTGGACAAAGTTGTTTTGGCAACTGGTTTACCATTCTTGGCCTCAGAAAAAGACAAAAAGCTGATCTGATTTCCTAATGTGTTTTGTCCTGTCTAAACAAAATCTAAGTTATCTGTGGACAGTTTCTGCAACATATATTCCCAATTTGTTGGTGTGATTAGGAAAGAATGTCCAATAACTTGACTGATGTTAACCTCTGAACATACTTTAGGCGAAAAGGATGGATTTGTCCTGACCTACTCTGTCAGCATGAAAGACCATATAAGGACATTTGATGGAAAGGGCTTGGAGCTCTGACACACTGCGGGCTGAAGTGATGGCTACTAGGAAGAGTTTTCCACAATAGAAATTTTAGCTCACAAGATGATGCAGGCTCAAAAGGAGGAAGAATGATGAGAGAGAACAAAATTCAAATTCCAGGGAGAATAAGGAGTCTTCACTGGATGTCTCATGTGAAAGGAACCTTTTAGAAAAAGGTTTAGACAATTGGTGAGCCATAATATTCAATCCATCGATCTCTAGATGGAAAATAGATATAGCAGCTAGTTGTACCCGCACTGCAGCAGCCGCTGCTTCTTTGTTGAAAATTTCTGTCAAGAATTGTAAAATAGAAGATAATGGCACTTGGTAAGGGTCAATATTATGAGAGGAAGCCCAAATGGAGAATCTCTTCCACTTACTGCAATACAATTTTCTAGTGGAAAGCTTATAGGAAGCCAAAAAAAATTGACTAGTGTCATGGGAAAGATTATAAAGTCTGGCTATGTGGGGAATTGGAGCAGCCAAGCTGTTAGCTTCAGTGTCTGCAATGATGGATGAAGATCCCTGACGGATGTGTCAATAAGTCTGGAACGGGGTCCAGGATCTATGGGTCTTCCAGAATGTGATGGTAAAGATACGGAAACAAAATCTGCAGAGGCCAATGAAGGGCTATAAGGATGATTGTCCGTCCCAGCGACTTTGCTTTCTGTAAAAATCTGGGTATCAGAGGAATGGGGGGAAATACGTAGAGGAGACCCGGGGGCCAATCGTGAACAAGAGCATCCCTTGGGAACTGAACTGTCGGGGGAATCAGGGGAAAATAGCTTCTGCATTTGTTGATATGACTGGCAAACAGGTCGCAGGAAGGCTGGCCCCATTTGTGGAAAATCCCATCCGCAATCTCTTGTTTGAGGAACCATTCGTGGGGCAATAAAATTGCCCTGCTCAGTTTGTCCGCTATGATGTTGGATTTGCCCGGGATGTGCATTGCTAACAAAGCGCTGAAATGACACTGCCATATTCTGAGGGGCTTCTCAGCAAAGGGGCTAAGACTTTGTCCTGCCTTGCTTGCTCAGGTACCAGACCACTGACATGTCTGTCTGTATTGCAATTGTCCCTAGAGGAAGAGAGTCCTGAAAGTATTGCAACACTAGAAGTACTGCTCTCATCTCCAGGACATTGATATGCAGATGTGATTCTTGAACTGTCCATGTGCCTTTGGCAGTCTTTCCCTGCAAATGCCCCCCCCCCCCCAATCAGGGAAGCGTCCGTGGTCAGGGGCAACTGGTGGGGGTAGCATGAAGGGATGTCCTATTGTGACAGAGACGTCAACCACCACTGAAGATCCTTCTTGCAGGAATTGGTTATCAGGATCATGTGATTCATTGGAAGTTCTTGGTAAGACCATTGCATGAATAGGAGCCACTGAAGGATCCTCATATGCATTCGTGCCAACAGGACTGCCAAGATTGCCGCTACCATAAATCCTAGTACTTTCAATACCTCTGCAGCTGGTGCTATGTTCTTTGATACCAAGGATGTGATGTGTTTGCTAATACAAACCCTTTCTAGTGGAAGACGAAGAGTGGTGGTTGATGTGTCTAATTCTGTCCCTATAAAACCGATATGCTGCGATGGCAACAAGGCAGACTTTTCGAAGATGACTAATACCTAGCCAATCATAAAGTGTCAGAGTAGTCTCTCTCGCTTGAAGTTGATGCCTGGTGGTGGAGATAAGGAGCCAATCATCCAAGTACGGAAACACCTGGAATTCTAGACGCCTCAGGTGAGCCGTGACTACTGCCAAGCACTTGGTGAACACTCTGGGGGCTGTAGTGAGACCAAAGGGCAGAGCTCAAAGAATTGATGATGATTGGCTCCCAGCCAAAAACGCAGGTGATCCCTGAATGGTCTGGCCACCCTTATGTGGTAGTACGCATCCTTGAGATCGATCGAGCACATCTAATTGTCCTTCCCTAAAAAGGGAAGTAATACTGTAGCTTGACCATTCGGAACTTCTCTTTCCTCACAAATTGGTAGAGTCTGCTGAGATCCAAAATGGGTCTCTAGTCCCCCATTTTCTTTGGAACCAAAAAGAATCTTGAGTAAGTTCCGAATCCGGTTTGATCTGTCGGGACTGGTTGGAGGACTTTTCCAGCAATCGGCGTATCTCTATTGTTGCTTGTTCCCTGTGACTGAGTGGAACATCTGGGATTTTTTTGAAGGGAAGGGGCTGGGTGGAGAACGGTATGAAATGCCCTCTGGAAATGATACTTTGTACCCAAATGTAGTTTGTTATATCTAGCCAGGCTTCTTGGTACAATGACAAGCGACCCCCGACTGTCTCCAGAGTAGGACAGCCAGGCCTCCCTTCAGGAGCGCTGATAGGACTGCCCAGAGAAGTGATCTGTCACCCTGGTGTTGTGGACCCCCTCTGCCGCAAGGGCGGCGTCATCCATTGTAATCCCCTCCTCTGGAGGGGGCATCTCCACATGCGTCTTGAAAGGCTCCTTGGGCTTTCTGGAACCACATCTTTCTTCCCCTCTGACCTTTAGTAAAGGGTCAAGTGGGGGTGGAAAAACGGACAGACAGCAGAGTCTTTCCTTCTTGTTCACACCTGATCAAAGTCTCCTTCACCTTTGGCCCAAACAAGGATGAGCAGTCAAAACGGGGTATTTGTAACGGAAGACTTTAAGGGTTCCGCGAAGGAAGAGAGTCACATCCAGGCTTGCCTACGAAGAGCAATTCCTGTACCTGCAGCTCTACTCTAACCATCAGCTGCGTAAGATGAGACGCATGGACAAGTTAACTATCGAATTACGGGTAGCAAGCTGGGCAGCAACTTTGTCGGATACACTCATAGCTACAGCACCCTGAAGAGCATCTCCCAACTCCTTAAGGAGATCTCTCTGCAGTCTGGTAAAATGGGTCAAGTAGTTCAGTGATCTGAGTGAGAAAGTCGCTGAACGAAACATGCATTTCCCATATCTATCCATGGTCCTAGATTTTCTGTTAGGAGGATGGATAGACGAGGAAGTCTCAGACATTTCCTTTTTGGTGGCTACTGCCAACACCATGGCATCAACAGGGACTCCCATGGTCAAAAAGGACTAATCTACGGGGGCAGAAATAAACTTATTGGACCTCCTAGGAACAGGTTCCGTAGATTCTGGTGACTCCCACGCCCTACAGGAGACCAGATCCATAAGCTCATCGTAGGGCGGAGACAACACACCTTCAGGAGAACCGACTCGTCCTCAGTAGGGCTCTTGAACTGCCAATCACCCCTATGCCTAAGAATTTCAAGAATCTCCGCAAAGGAGATGTCCTCAGAGGGGGATCTAGGGGACCCTTCTGATTCATCCAAGTCGGTGTCTGATGCTAGAGACTCCTGTGGGGAGTCCAAATGCCTCCTCTTGCATAATCTCTTCCTGGGAACTTCTGGAGAGGTCTCAGAAGAGCAGGGAGCGCCCTGTGGGGCTACCTGAGGCTCTGGGTCTCTACGCTTGGGATGACCGGAGGAAACAAACTGACACAGGCACTTTAGGGGAGGAAGAGGCCAGATCTTGAGATGAGGAAGTCTTGGGAGACGACACTCGCCTCATGGCTTCGAATACACCACGGCTCCTATGAGAAGGAGTCAACTGATCAAAAGGCGCCGCAATCCCCTCCCGCAATGAAGCCATGGGCTCTGAGCCAGAAGTAGGAGCAGAGCTCACCCGAGCCGAAGCCCCAAGAGGAAGAGTCAGCACCGACAAGTTGGTGTGACTATCCTCCCCGTATCAGACCGGAGAGTGTCAGTTCCTAGAGTCCCCGGTCGGTGCAGAGAACATCCGAGCAGATGGAGCCGACTACATTGGAGCAGGTGTCTGCTCCAAGGGATCCACAATCAGGTTGGCCTCCTCTGGCTCTGAAGGTTCAGTATGGCTCGGAGGAGCAGACAATTCAGGAGTAATGGTCTTCGGTTCTGATGGTTTGGTCTGAACATACAGCAATTTAGCTAGGACTGGTGCCTAAGAGTTTCTGAACCAGCCGTTCCATATCCAGATCGGACAGGCTGACCGAAAACCTGGAGGAGTGAATAGATGGAGCCGATTGGAGCAGTAGAGAGAGGTTTTTCAGCAAGTGCCCCAGGTCTGAAAAGAACAGACTGTCAGCTCCTAAGTCAGTGGAGCAGAAATCCCAACACTTTACAACTTTTTCCCTTTCTTTGATCTGGATTCTGAGGAAGATGTAGACGATTTGCTGCCCCCATCCACATCAGACAACGCCTCTGAGAAAGGGTGTTTGACAATACCAGTCAATTAACTTCCTCTTCCTTTCTGCAAGCACTCGAGTGGAAAAGGAGTGGCAGATACTACATGACTCCTGCAGGTGCACCTCACCCAAACAGTACACACACTGCACATGGGCATCCGTAACAGACATCTTTTGTCTGCAGTCTAGGCACTTTTTGAACCCAGACTTTGGATGCCTTTCCTTTTCTTCAGACATAGTATTAACTACCCGAAACACAATTCACAAGAAGAGTCACACTATTTAACTATACAGATAGTTTAGAGGAAAAATCTAATTAACTCCAAACAGCAAAAGACAGCACAAACCGCCCAAAAAAGCAACTAGTAATCCAATATCAAAAAGCCCAAGGAGCAATACTAATCCAACAAGCTGTAAGAAAAGGCCCAAGGCCAAGAGGCCGAAGCCAATAAGATTTTACTGGGAAAGGGGGAAAAAAACAGAAAAAAATCTGCTAACTAGATAATACTATAATGTATAACAGTATAAAGATATAAAATTCAAATAGAAAAACTTGCTGAACGTTGAAAAATCCCACAATAGTCTCGAGAAACCAAGAGATTCGTACCGTGGCAAACTAGATATGAGGTAATTCCAGCAGTGCACTGTTCGATAAGGGGTTGGGTCTCGAGCTACTGGAAAACTTTGAGCTTGCTAGTCGGCTGTATCAGAGCAGAGGATCGGCTCCGAACCCATCAGTGAAGAATGAACTGTGAGATTGAACAACTTCACATTATGTTTTATACAAAAACTAAAAACACTACTATAAGACACTTATAAAAACTGCAATTCTACTTGCATTTAATTGAACCTTTTTTTGTGTAAAACAACTTTACAATTCACCCCACTATTAAGATCAGGTTTGTTATAATCATTGAGCAGAATCTGCCACTTAAGCTCTTTATATTCAAGCTCTCCTTTGTCCCCATTAAAATCAGGAGAAACAGTCTATTAATGAAACAAAAACTGTGAACACTTGGAACATTCTAATGTACGTTTGAACAATGCATTAGTGTAATCTTTTTTATTCCATAATAATGTTCATAAATTCTCCTTCTCAGTTATCTGTTGGTTTTTCCTCTGTAGAAGGAATTACATGGTAGGCACTTTGCCATGTATACCACAAATTCTGAACTGCATGTAAACCTACCTCACACTAATGTTTTTTTCATAGGTAGGTACTTCTAAATAAGATCCCTCAGCTACAAATCTGCACTTTGCAGTCTAAACACTTATACATACCCTTAACTCTACTATTACTGTTTTCAGTAATGACAGCTTCTCCTGATGTTAATAGGAACAAAGGAGAGCTTGAATATAAAGAGCTTAAATGGCAGATTCTGCTCAATGCTTACAACAAACCTGTTCTTAATAGTGGGGTGAATTATATATTTGTTTTACGCAGAAAACAAAAGTACAATAAATGCAAGTAGAATTGCAAAAGTGTCTTATAGTAGTGTTTTTAGTTCATTTATGTTATTTGTATAAAACATATTAATTGGTTAACTGAATAGTAATTTTTGTTACTGAAGGGTATTTAAGTGTTTGCCATTGGGATTATGGGTGTTTCTGATGAAGGCCATTTTTCATGGCCGAAAGCACTTAAAGCCTGTATTTGTGTCAATAAAGTTTGCTTTGGGATTCATCACTTGGCAGCTTTGGATTTTATTGCAACACCTTGCAAGTGCTTTTTTGTATATTTAACTTTGAACTTTCCACTTGTACAGAGGCATATTTACAGTTTCTTTCATTAGCTTCATCACGCTAATTAGCTGATTAGGAACTTTAAGTCATAACAAAATGCACACTAAAATATTACAGCAAACCTAACACCAAAGGTTACTGCTGGCAACAGAGAACTTCACATTACTAAGTTCACAACATCCATCGGACATGACAATTATCTGTACTTTACTTCTTTATACGGATTACCAGACACTTTGCTGATGTAAGAAATGGATAAATGAATACGGTTTTAATAACCTTGCACTAAATTCCTGCATGTAAGAATTTACATCTGTATAATAAAGGAAACCAGTCTTGTAAAACATGAAAATGTTCATAATAGCAGCAGTACTGAGGAAAAGCATGGGACAAGGTTTTATTTTATTTAACTCTGTAAATCTACCATGCAGCGTGGTCAATGGGTTATGTAAAATCACAGCTGCACTACACTTGTGGTACAATTTTTTTTTTTTTTTTTTTTTTTTTTTTTTTTTTTTTACAGAATCTGATGTGCATTCTACTACATATTTTTAAATAGCTTACTTTGGAATTAAAAAGCCCGTCTGAAAGTCAAGACAATCACCAAGACAAAATATTACCAAAAGCACAAGAACAAAATCAAGCAAAAAAGGAACTGTGACAATATCAAATATTATATCTATGCTAGAATGATTGGTTGAAGGTTTATAAATACTTGTACATACTTGTAAATTACCCTGCATTATATATGCCAGCATGACTAGCTATAATTTTGTAAATAAGTTTATATTATTTGATTACTTTGATTTATATAATATGTCTGAATCAAACGGTGTTCTTCTAGCTGGCCAAATATACATGTTTTTTAAAAAGAATTCTGAATGCAGGTTATGCCAGTCAGCTGACTTAGATGCGATGTCATAGTGTGCCAAAGCTGAAAGGAAAAGAATAGTACAGTTTTGTACCTACCATAAATGTAGATGTCCGAACTGGATAGCATCTGCAGTCATAACAAATGGGTTGTCCTGTCGTCAGGCAGCCCTTCGGTCGGCCGGATTCCAAAGTCTGGGTCCGGCTTCGGCTGATGTCGCACTTCACCCGACGTCATCTCTGCTGGTCTTCGGGTATAAAGGCATCAGCCAACGCCATTTTCCTCAGTGTTTCTTGCCCCAGATGCCAGTTGCCCTCTTGGAAGGCTAAATTTTGGATAAATGCCAATGTTTCCAAACAAGGTAGAAGGCAAACACAAAAAATAAGCATGTATGTACATATATACAAACAAATACACCATAAGAGACTCCCCCCCAGCTAGCTATTAGGAGGGTAAATACCCTAGGAGTACCACAGAGGGGAAGGAGGGTGGGTAATCCTGACTGCAGATGCTATCCAGTTCGGACATCTACATTTATGGTAGGTACAAAACTGTACTATGTCCTTCATGGATGCATCTGCAGTCATAACAAATGGGTAGAATACCATAGCCAAACTAGGGGTGGAGGAAGAAAAATTATGGTGTAGTTAGGATCCCTTGCAGTACAGCAGTAGCAAACCCTGCTCGGGATCTAGAGTAGAGAGGTAAATTATAATGCTTGGCAAATGTATGCACGGAGGTCCAAGTAGCCGCCTCAATAATGTCCTTGGTTGCCACTCCTCGTAAGAAAGCTGTGGTAGTGGCTGTAGCCCTTGTAGAATGAGGTCTTATGTTCTGTGGAATTGGTTTTCCATGGTAGGAGTAACAGAATCTTATGCAATTTCCTATCCATTTGGAGATTGTCTGTTTGGAAATTGCTTTTCCTTCCCTTCCTGTTGCATAGGCTACTAAAAGCTGGTCAGTTTTTCTGTTACTTTTGGTTCTGTCCAGGTAGTAGCGTAACTGCCTATGTACATCCAAGGGATGCAGCAGTCTTTCCCCCCTGTTCTGTGGATTGGGAAAGAAGGTAGGTAGGTGGATTGCCTGGGTTAAAGACACTCTGGATACCACCTTAGGCATAAATGTAGGATTAGTTCTCATGGACACCCTATCTTGATGGAAGATTAGGAAGGGTTGCACTGCCATTAAGGCCTGTAGTTCCGAAACCCTCCTTGCTGAGGTAATTGCCAGTAGGAAAGCAGTTTTCCATGACAGGTGTTGCAGATCTGCTGTTGCTGCTGGTTCAAACGGAGGGAGTGTCAACTTTTCTAGCACAAAGTTCAAGTCCCATGCTGGTAATGGTGGTTTCCTAGGAGGTTTTACATTCTTGATCCCTCTGAGGAACTGCCTGAGTAGAGGATGAAAAGACAGGTGGATCGAAGCTGTATTCTGCTGAAATAGCTGATGCATGCATCTTGATGGAGGAATAGGACAGGCCTGTATGTAGAAGCTCTGCCAAGTACTCCAGAATGTTAGCAATATCTATGTTCGACACATCTTTTCCTCTTTCAGTACTCCAAATGACAAACCTTTTCCATTTTCCTGCATAGTTCCTTCTTGTTGAAGGTCTGCGGGCTTCAAGGATAATGTCTTTAACCCTTTGGGAAAGGTCTGGGTTAGTTGCTGCTATGTGATGTTCCAGGCAGTCAGTTGCAAAGTTTTAGGTTTGGATGCATGATGTTGTAGTTGTTCTGAGTTAACATCAAAGGCATCAGGGTATTGACCACATTCTCTCCCGAGACATGCTCCTCAGCAATGGGTACCAGTGTTGTCTTGGCCAATTCGAGCTATCAGGATTATCCTTGGACGTTCCTCTTTGATTTTCAGTAGTACCTTGTGCATCAAGGGAAGAGGTGGAAATGCATATGCTGTCAGGCCTTTCCAGCTGAAGGATAGAGAGTCCACCTTCCATGCAAGTGGGTGGAATGTCCTTGTGCAGAATTTTTGAGCTGGTGATTGAGTGGGGATGCGAATAGATCTATTTGTGGCATTCCCATTTCTTTGTGATGGCCTTGAAGATGTCCGGGTGTAGCATCCATTCGTGAGCATCCGAGGTGGTTCTGCTTAACATGTCTGCTAGGGTGTTCTCTTTTCCCGGCACAAATATTGCCTGTAACTGGATGTTGTAGCTGAGAGCCAGATTCCAAAGATCCAAAGTCATTCTGCATAGGGGGTATGAATGAGTGCCTCCCTGTTTGTTGATGTACCACATGACTGTGGTGTTGTCTGTCCTTATCATCAAATGGCCTTCTTTGAGGAATGGTCTGAATTTTTGGATTGCCAGTTTTACTGCCAGCATTTCTTTTTGGTTATGTGCAGGTGCAACTGGTCTTGAGTCCACAATCCTTGTATGCATTTGTCCAGCATGTGCGCCCCCCACCCTAGGTCTGAGACGTCCGTTGTGATGGTTTGGCTTGTTCGAAAGTTGTGGAAGGGTAAGCCTGGGTTTGACTGGCATGCTTGAGCCCACCATAGGAACTCCTGTTTTAGGCATGGGATTAGTGGGATTTCTGTTTCTAAGCTGTGCCTGTGCTGAGACCATAAATTCTTTAGGTACCACTGTAGCCTTCTCATATGCAGTCTGGCATGTGGGACCAAGATTATGCATGATGCCATGAAGCCCAAGGCCTGCAGAACTTTTCTTGCTGTTAGTTTGTTCTGCTTTGTTAATGCCAAAAAGTAAAGAGGGAGTTTTTTTTGTTTTTCTGCAGTTAGGAATGCCATTTGTTTTACTGTGTCCAATTCCGCGCCCAAGAATGTTCTTGTTTGGGATGGTATCAGCCTTGACTTTTGTAAATTGACTGTGTATCCCAGGGCTTGTAGCAAGTGAATGACCCTTTGTAAATCTGTTGTCAGCTTGCTTTTGTTGTCCGCTTGTAACAGGCAGTCGTCCAGGTATGGATAAATTTGGATTCCCTGTAGTCTGCAGTGAGCGATTACTGATGCCAGGCATTTTGTGAATACTCTGGGCGCAGTAGATAAGCCAAAGGGCAATGATTATGCTCTGATCCTGCAAAAAATCTGAGGGATCTTCTGCAATTTGGTCGAATGGGGACGTGCAGGTATGCCTCCTTGAGATCTAGAGTTACCAGCCAACACTCCTTGCCCAGCATGGGAAGAAGTTGCCGTAGGGTCAGCATTTTGAATTTTGGGACAATGATGTATGTGTTTAAGACGGACAGGTCGAGAATAGGTCTCCAACTTTTCTCTTTTCTTGGTACTAGGAAGAGTCTGGAGTAGAATCCTTTGCCCTGTTCTGTTACTGGTACTCTTTCCACAGCTCTCATCTTTGTTAATTTCGCTATCTGCTGTAGAGCTTCTATTTTTTGATTTGGAGGTAGGTTTGGCATTCCTCTTGTTACTGGTAAGGTGTCGACGTGGAACCGTAGCCTTGGTCTATGGTTTGCAAAATCCACTTGTCTTTTGTGATATAGTGCCAATTTTTCGAAAATAAGGCTAACTTTCCGCCTAAAGGTGCTGCTATTTGCTCCCTGGTAGGCGGTGTCAGAGCAAAGTCACTGTGATTGTCCTGTTGCAGTGGCAGTGGTTGTGTCTGTGCCTCGGTTATTGCCTTGCCACTGTCGTCCTCTGTAGGCACCTCCTCTGGATTGATTTCTGCCTCTAGAGCGCCTATTCCTGCCGCTTTGGGATTTGGTGGAGACTGGAAAGGACCAATTTTTGGCAGGCCAGTTCCTGCTAAACCTTGGGGGCTGAACCTGTAAGAAATCTTTAACTGTTTGTACAGATTTTGCCTTTTCTTCCATTTTCTTCATTACTTGCTGGGCAGGTGTACCAAATAGACTGGTCTTATCCATAGGAGCATCTAACAGCTTTGCTTTAACATGATCCGGTAAGACCTGTTTTCAACCATGCATGCCTTCTTATCACTGTGCCAGTCATGGCTGATCTAAATGAAGCCTCCAGTGCATCATAGCCACATTTTAAGGAATGGTTACTAACCTGTTGGATGTTATTCACCATTTCTAATACATATTTCTTATCTAAGGATTCATCAGAGGACAGTTTTTTAGTTAACTGATCAAGCATAAACTCTTGGTATTGGACCATATGAAACTGACAGTTTAAAGCTCTAGCTGAGAGAGTAGCAGAGGTGTAAACTTTTTTCCCCCATCTCTAAGGACCTGGATTCCCTTTCAGAAGGAATAGGGTTTTTTGCTGTGGTCGAGGCTACTGCCTTAGGCCCCTGGGATATAGTTTCGGGATCTGTAAGTGGGGCCTTGTATAGGTGGTGATGAGTGTCTGGCACCCTGTAAAATCTATCTGGTTTGGCAGGGGCTGGAGGTAAAGAATCAGGAGCAGTGCAAACATCATTAAATGCATCGTCCACAACAGGCAGTACAGGAGGTATAGCTAAGGGCCTATGTTGTGGTAAGTGCAGAAAAGTCCTAAGCCTTTTTCTTGAATCTGAGAAATCTTGTCCCTGCCACTGGAATTGTTCTCTCATGGCATGTAAGGTTTCCCCAAAGGAAAATTCCTCTGGTGGAGAGGCAGCTGGAATGGATTCTTCAGCATCGGAATCTTCATAAGTAGAAAAAGGAGCCTCTGGCTGGTCTGTAATGTCTGAGTCATCCGCAGAATCATCAGAGGACACTGGCTCGGGGGACTCTGCTCTAGGTCTCTTTTCTGGGGGCTGAGAGGCCCTGTCTGGGTGAGATTGGAATCCCCTAATTAAGGATATTAAATCTTCTGCCAGAGTAAGCATTTGTGAACTTGAAGTGGGCCTGTGTGAGGGGGCTTAACAGGCACTGATTTAACAGATTTGGCTGCTTTAGCCCTGGCAAAGGCCTTAATAGACATGGCTGCAGGAGGCCTAGCAGCACCACGTGCTGGGGTAGAGACATCCAAAGGGATGGTGTCTGATAAATCACTAGGAACCACAGTTGTAGGTAAAATTTCTGAGGCCGATTCAACTAAGGTAGCAGGAGCCTCAGTAGTAGTCATGGATTCGGCTGAAGATTGACCGGTTTTCTCGGTTTCGGCCGAAACCGAGACACTCGCGGCTTGCTTAACCGTGGTTTCGGCCGAAACCGCGGACCGCGAGTGTCTGTCTTTTTCTTTGCGTTTTTTAACAATTTGGGTAGTCGGAGGATCCGACGGCATAACGTACGCAAAATATGAGCCGAAAAACTGTTCAGCAAACTCCGACCGACGCCTAAGCGTTCGTCGGTTGAAGGAAGCACAGGCCGAACAGGCTGCTACGTCGTGGTCTGGGCCTAAGCAAGGCAGACACAGTAAGAGTGGAAATCTTTATGAGGTATTTGTTTCCCACAAGTTAAACAGTTATTGACTT
The DNA here is from genome assembly GCF_019279795.1 of Protopterus annectens. Classification (NCBI taxonomy): domain Eukaryota; kingdom Metazoa; phylum Chordata; order Ceratodontiformes; family Protopteridae; genus Protopterus; species Protopterus annectens. Next base: position 1,128,293,445 of record NC_056737.1, read on the forward strand.
TTTCTGACATCGGCTGAGGCAAGAAAGAGTCCCCAACGGGGTACTTAGCTTTTAGAAGTCTTCGAAGTAGTATTCGGTAGTAGTAATCTCTGGATCTGACCAACCGGCACTTGCGAACAGCTTCTGCTTCGGGCGCCACGCGGCAAGAAAGACGGAGGAAAATGGTGTCGGCTGATGCCTTTATACCCGAAGACCAGCAGAGATGACGTCGGGTGAAGTGCGACATCAGCGGCCGGACCCAGACTTTGGAATCCGGCCGACCGAAGGGCTGCCTGACGACAGGACAACCCATTTGTTATGACTGCAGATGCATCCATGAAGGACATCTCCACAGCAGCTGTTTTGTTTACTTTTTAAAAGTCTGATATGAGAGAGTAGAATTCCCATAACAGCTTTCTGTGACTTAAAAAATTCTGCTATAAAAGCAGGTGCTGAGTCAGTTAAAAGTCCAGTAGTAATTGTAGTCAGTTGTTTTCCAAATCGGTAGTTATCACTCAATTTTCCAGAGCTGTTCAACAGAAATAGGAGGAGTTGCTATTCCAGTCATGGAGGACCAGACAACAGCCGGAAGGAGTGGACACATTCTTATTTTGCCTTGCAAAAATAAGAGCATCATTTTGTCTTGCCGAGTTATGTTAGAGAGTTCACCTTTAAGACAGTTAAGGAACTAGTTACACAGGAGTTTTACTACAATCAGTGTGCAACCTATCATAATTCCTGTCAGTGAAACTCATTGGTTTACTGGAACCAGTTATTCGGTGTATATAGGTTTTAAATCATTTTTACTTGTTAAATATTTTACTACCTTTTATCGTGGCTAGTTATTTAGGAAGTACTTTTAGTAACCAGTGTGTTTATGCTTATTGCGATAACACCAGGGCCACTCTGAAAAGCCTTACTGCTTGGAATACATGCTATCATTTATATCAATATTTATTTTATCCACTATAATTCAACACCCCTTTTTAAGGGTAATGGCGTATTTAACTGGTAGCTTACCTCGTAATTTGGAAAAGAGGACATTACAAGTAAATCTGTGCCAGTCTTTCCCAAGTGTTTGAATGTGTGAATATCAAATATTTAAGTATGTGTGTGTGTGTCAAAAACCTAGAACTGGGACACAATGCTCTGCAGTGGTTAGTGTGAAGATTCATTTGAGGACCTGCAGTGAAGCACATAGCCCAGTCTCAGGTTTGGAGCCTGTTCCCAGTGTACTCTTAGGGGAAACTGTGCGTTTCTATCCCTGCTTTCGGTGACGCTCCCTTACCAGAGACGGTGGCGAGAATTGAGGCTCCTTAGTTACTACCCCAGGTTTAAGTGGAGTCGTCACACAGGAACTATGGACAGCAAAATTAAAAAAAAAAGTAAAGCAATCAGAGAGGAAAATGACAATGCACAAGTCCTCTTTAAAACAGAGAGATAATCTGGAATATTATAGGTTACAGCCCTTAGATTTTTTTTCTGTAGCTTAACTGTCAAATCACTAGGTCCTCATTTAATCAGTCTGTTATGCCAGACATTAAAATATTACATTCTGAATTACCTTTGAGTGCCTCACATATTTCACATTTATGCAAAATTAATGTTTATATCTTGCTTTTCATCTTATGTACCAAGAACACAGGGCATAAACAATGTCCCAACTTCAAAACCAAAGTATTGCACATTAAATGACCTGAAACTAACACCAAACTCGTGTCGCAAATCCCAACACAGAATGATGCCAACATTAATGGTGATAAAGCCCATGCCAGCAATTAGGGTAGCTGAAATAATGCCACAACCATGGATGCTGGCACCAAGACCAAGTGTTGCGACGGAAGTAACAGTCATCAAAAAGTACAGTTTTGTACCTAGCATAAATGTAGATGTTAGAGTGTTCACACTGCTGCAGTCATTACACTTGGGTTATCCTGCCGTCAGGCGGTCCCGCAGTCGGCCTGAGTTCCAAAGTCTTGGTCCGGCATCAGTTGCTGTTGCTTCTTCCCCGACGTCCATGCGCCGGGGGTATATAACATGCACCCGACGCAATTTTCTTCAGTTTTTCTTGCCCCAGATGTCTGGTGCCCCCAAGTAGGAAGGCAATACATATTGCTAATCAAAAATATACATATAAAATAAAACCAATAGCTTCAGTTACCAGCAAATACACCCCAAAGGTTGTATAGGATAGAAAGGTATAGATAGGTCCAGCTAGTTCAGAGGGGATGGAGGGAGGGTAACCTGGACTGCAGCAGTGTGAACACTTGAACATCGACATTTATGGTAGGTACAAAACTGTACTATGTTCATCGTGTTACACTGCTGCAGTCATTACACTTGGGTAGAATCCCAAAGTTGAGGTTGGGTGGCTGATCTATAAAGAGTTAGGCTTGGCTATGAGGCCCTGCAGAACTGCAGTGGCAAAGCCTACTCTGGATTTAGAGTAAAGCGGCAGGTGGTAATGCTTGGTAAAGGTGCGCACTGAACTCAAAGTTGCAGCCTCCAAAATTTCCTTGGTAGGTACTCCTGAGAAAAGCTGTTGAAGTGGCTGTTGCCCTGGTGGAATGTGGCCTAATGTTATTTGGGACTGATTTTCCATGGTGTGTGTAGCAGTACCGAATACAGTGTCCTATCCATTTGGATATAGTCTGCTTTGAGACAGCCTTGCGTTGTGATCCTGCAGCATATGCTACAAACAGTTGCTCAGTTTTCCTGAAAGCCTTTGTTTTGTCAAGCGTAGCTGTCTGTGTATGTCCAAAGAATGCAGAAGTTTCTCCCCTTTATTCTGGGTATTTGGATAAAAAGTTGGCAAATGGATGGCTTGGTTAAGAGCCACACTAGATACCACCTTTGGCATAAAGGTAGGGTTTTGTCCTTAAAGATACCCTGTCCTGATGAAAAATTATAAAAGGTTCCACTGCCATTAATGCCTGTAGCTCTGAGACTCTTCGTGCTGAAGTTACTGCCAGGAGCAGAGCTGTTTTCCATGATAAAAATTTTAGATCGGCTGCATTGGCTGGCTCAAAAGGTGGTAAGGTCAGTTTTTCCAGAATGAAGTTGGTCCCAAGTTGGTGCTCTCGGGGCGGTCTTGGTTTTAGCCCCTCTGAGGTACTGCTTTAGCAAGGGATGAGAGAATAAAGGAGGATCTGTGTTGTAATGTGGTGAAATGGCAGAGGCATGGATCTTGATTGATGAGGATAGGCTTCTGTCCAGCGTCTCATTTAAGTATTGTAAAATCTGAGGAATGTTTGGAACAAGAGGGTCAAGGTTTTGAGCCTGGTTCCAGGAGCAGAATCTCTTCCATTTTTCCTGAGTAAGCTTTCTTGGTGCCAAGCCTCCTGGCCTCCAAAATGACATCCATAACAGCTTTAGAGAGAGGTGTTGCATGTTTGACTAATGCATCTGCCATGCAGCCAGGTTTAGGGTTTTGAGCTGACCGTGCAGGATCCGATTGTTTTGTTGAGTCAGAAGGTGTGGAATTTGAGGCAAAATCCATGGTGGGCCTCGAGCCAAGTTCCTTAAGATAGGGTACTAATGCTGGCGTGGCCAGTCTGGAGCAATCAGGGTCATCTGTGATTTTTCGTGTCTGGCTTTTAGAGTACCACTGAAAGGAGAGGCAGTGGCGGGGAAGGCATAAACTTTTAGGTTTTTCCAGCCGAACAGAAGAGCATCCACTTTCCATGCTTGTTTGTGATAAGTCCTCATGCAGAATTTTTGTAGTTGGCAATTCAGTGGAGAGGCAAAAAGATCTGTCTGGGCATCCCCATTTTTGTGTTACCATGCTGAAGATTTGCGGATTCAATTTCCATTCGTGAGGGTCCATGACATTTCTGCTTAGTCTGCCAGAGTATTTTTCTTTCCTGGCAGGAATTGTGCTTGCAGGTGAACTTGATACGTTAGAGCTGTGTTCCACAAGGTCATGGCTTGCCTGCATAGCGGATAAGAATGAGTGCCCCCTTGCTTGTTTATGTACCACATTACTGTGGTGTCATCTGTCTTTAGTAATAATTGTCCTGGATGTAGAAGGTCCTCGAAAGCTGTTGGGGCATTTTTAACAGCCAACATCTCTTTTTGATTGATGTGAAGATGCATCTGGTCTGTGGTCCACTTGCCCTGAATGCATTTTCCTGCCATGTGTGCTCCTCAGGCGTAATCCGAAGCATCTGTTAAGAGTTTGCCTGGCTGTGGGTTGAGTAAAAGGCTGACCCTTGTTTAGGTGACATGCCTGTGCCCACCATCGAAACTCCTGTTGTAGGCAGGGAATCATTGGTATTACTGCTTCTAAACAGTGTTGAGTCCAAACATTTTTCAGGTACCATTGTAATTTCCTCATATGCAGTCTGGCATATGGTATTAGTAGTATGCAGGATGCCATGAATCCCAGGGCCTGCAGAATTTCTTGCAGGGAGATGGGACTTTCTTGCCAGTAATTGAAAATATTGAGTTAGTTGAACTTGTCTGGCGTGAGGTAAGCCATCTGGGCCATTGCATTTAAGCTAGCACCCAGGAATATAATCTGTTGCGAGGGCACTAGTTTTGACTTCTTTTCGTTTACTGTGTACCCCAGAGAAATTAGCAACCTTTTTACAAACGCCAGATGCTGTAGAAGAATGTCCTTTGTCTCTGCTTGAATGAGGCAGTCATCCAGGTATGGATATATTTGAATTCCTTGTTGTCTGCAAAATGCAATTACTGGTGCCAGGCACTTTGTGAAGACCCTGGGCGCAGTAGATAAGCCAAAGGGCAGTGCAGAGAATTGGTAGTGCATTGTATCCAGCTTTGAATCGGAGGTATCTTCTGCAATTTTGTCTGATAGGGACATGCAGGTATGCCTCTGAGGCCCAGAGTAACAAGCCAAGCCTTCTTGCCCAGCATGGGTAGAAGCTGCTGTAATGTCAACATTTTGAATTTTGGAATATCCAGGTAAGTATTCAGAATTGAAAGTTCTAGTATGGGCCTCCAGGCCTTGTCCTTTCTGGGGACCAGGAAGAGTCTTGAGTAAAATCCTGGTCATTGTTCCTGTTGTGGTACTTTTTGAATAACTCTCATGTCCATGAGGGCTGAAATTTGTTTTCATGCCTCTGCCCATTCATTTTGTAGCAGGTCTGGCATTCCTTTTAGCCTTGGTAAAGTATGAAAGTGGAATCTGTAACCTTTGAGACAAAATATTCAGGACCCATTTGTCTTGGGTGATTAACAGTTTTGAGAAAAAAGTGCTAGTTTTCCCCCTAAGGGGGCTTCCAAAAGGGGCGTGCTTGGCGTACGAAGGGGAAAGTCATTGTGACTGTTTCTTGTAAGGTTGAGACTTGTCCTCACCACCTTTTGGGGTTGAGGTGCCCCATTGTCGCTGTCTGAGCCTTGGGGTTGAGATCTGCCCCTTGGGCGTCTGTATCTGCCTCTCTGTGGTCTGACACTGGAAAGGACCAATTCTTTGCTGGCAAATTTCTGCTAAACAGAGGTGGCTGTACCTGTAAGAAATCCTTGACTGTTTGCATAGATTTAGCTTTATCCTCCATTTTCTTCAACACCTCTTCTGCCTTAACACCAAACAAAGTTTAACTTTGTTCTTTTAACCAAGCATGTTTCGAATCACAGAACCTGTTACTGCGGCTCTACAAGAGGCCTCTAAAGAATCAAAACCACATTGCAGAGTGTGTTTTCCCACCTGTTCAACTGCATGCAATAAATCCTGAATTTCTTTACAATCAGGAGCTTCTGAGCTTGCAAGCATTTTCTGTTTTAACTGAGCCATTAAATATTGTTGGTACTTAAGCATGTGAAACTGGCAATTTAAAGCTCTTACTGCTAAAGTTGCAGAAGTGTATACTTTCTTCCCCCATCTATCCAAAGCTCTGGAATCTCTGTCAGAGGGTACTGGATTTTTTGCAATGGAAGCCTTAACCCCTTTTGGACCCTGGGAAATAGTTTCTGGATCAGCAGAAGGGTTTTTGTAAAGAAACTTGAGAGTCAGGGACTCTAATACCTACCTGGCTTGGCTGGAGCAGGGTGCAGAGAGTCAGGAGATAAACTGGATTCAGAGAACACATCATCCACAATATCTAGCACAGGCAGAATAGCCAGGGGCCTGTGCTGAGGCAATAAGAGGAAATCCCTGAGCCTTTTCTTGGATTCTGAGTAATCCTGACTTTCCAAATGGAAATACTCCATCATGGTATGTAAAGTTTCCCCAAAAGAATAATCCTCAGGAGGAGAGGCTGAAGGGATAGATTCTTCAGCATCAGAGTCCTCACAGGTGGGTAGAGAGTATCCCTGGTCTGAAGACGAATCAGAGGAAATGGAAACCTGATCAGAGGAGTCGGTCTGTATCCTGCCTAGGCCTTTTCTCAGGAGGGGGATGGGCACCCCTGATTAGAATAATGAGGTCTTTGGCCATTTTGAGCATCTGTTTCTTAGGCATGGAGGACTGTCCAGGAGAATGCTGTACTTGTTTCTTTGTCTTTAATGGCACCTTTGTCTTGGCTGTTTTCTTAATGGTAAGTTGTGAAGGTCTGAAAACACCCTCAGAAGCAGATGCCTGCTCAGCGGCTCTGGACCCATCTGAGGGATTAGTTTCCGCAGGCCCAATACCGCGAGTTCCAAGAGGCCTACATGTCTCCACGTGGGAGTCGGAAGCGGCCTGTGGCTCTGAGGTAGCAGGTGTCGGGGGCTGCGAAAGCACCTCACTGAGAACCGGCGACTGTCCTAGAAGAGGTTTTGTAGTCTGTTTTGGAACTCGGATGCCTGTCTTTATCCTCGTCTTTGCGTTTTTTCGGTATTGAGGTTGTCTGCTGATCCGAAGGCATCATATAATTGAACCTTCAGCCAAAGTAGTGCAAAGCAAAATCAAAATGTCTTTTTACAGTGCGTTTGTTAAATCTAGCACAAAACCGACAACTAGTGACGTCGTGATCAGGGCCTAGGCATGGAATACAGTAAGAGTGGAAGTCCTTATGGAGGTATTTGCTTCCCACAAGAAATACAATTAACTTTTTCTAACATCGGTCTGAGGCAAGAAAAAAGTTTCCCCAACGGGGTACTTAGCTTTATTGAAGACTTCAGATCTGAAATTCGACTTCAAAAATCTCAGGAGTCGGCAGACTGGCACTTGCGAACTGCTTCTGCTTCGGGCACCGCGCAGCAAGAAAGACTGAAAATGGCGTCGGGTGCATCTTATTTACCCCTGGTGCACTAACGTCAAGGAAGAAGCGACAGCAAACGACGCCGGACCAAGACTTTGGAACTCAGGCCGACTGCGGGACCACCTGACGGCAGGATAACCCAAGTGTAATGACTGCAGCAGTGTAACACGAACATCTGAAAGTCAACAGGATGAGAACCTTTAACACTGCAGGGATATGAAGGACCAAAGTTAAAAGGGCATCGTCTGGAGGACCAGCGCTGGAGCAGACAAGCTAGGTCAGAACCATTCTTACCCTTGGCTCTCATTCCCAAAGATGCACTACTGTACTGTTCCTAGAAATCTAAACATATTTCAACTAACTACATAGGACCTATTACAGGGTAAATGCTGCCATTCCTTCCAGTTTAGCTCAACACAGCACAGTCCTCAATCAACTTAAATTGATGCACTGGAAACAGAAAGCACTTTAAAAATCAACATGTTCATTTACAGTCTCTGAATACTTGCCAACTACCGGTTAGTATCCTAAAAAACAATGGAAAGAAGGGTGACCGACCTCTGTATTATTAGCATTCTCTTGGAATAAACTACCAATGTACAAGAACTGTGAAAAGTAAAAAAAGAATGCAAGACCAAGCACAAGCATCTCCTAAATTACTGAAACATACACAATGAAGCAAACAAGGTTCATCCTTCTTATCTTGTATCCACATCATTCTGCTTAAACCTACCTATAATGTATTCCTTGTTTTGGAACAATGTTAAATACTACTTGTATTAGTCTTTTTTTTTTTTTTCTGATTTTAATTGGGAGTTTTTCTCCTCAGGTCTTCTCTGCACAGGGTAGCTGTCCAATAAAGCTATCTAGCTCTTACCTGAGTTAATTTTGGAAATCAGCCACTTCTTCATGCACTCTTGATGAACATACTGCAAGCTTCCAGTACATTTGCATGGGGCTTCTATTAACGGGTTGGTTGGAGAGTCTTCTCCCATCTGGCAGATTCTACACAAATCACCTTCTTCCTCTTCAGAGTCTTCCAAAAGAAGGCTGTTAATAAATACAAACATTACTTCATAACACATTAAAAGGGGGGGGGGGGGATCAAAATTTCCTTACAAATTACTACTAAACTTTACTGATAAACAAAAAAGCAATGAAAACTCAAAAATGCATAGTAAATACCGAACAAAACTAATGAAGTTCAGAATAGGAATTAATCACCTGTGGGATGAAACTTTGCAATCTGGTGGACATTCAAAGTATGCAATACCCTCTCTCCTTCATTTTGGGGTTTAGGAAAGAACACACAGACCTCGATAGTTTGGCTTAAAGTAAGTAAAGCCAACTCAGATACCACTTTAGGCATAAAAAGGATATTTCTCAAGGAAACCTCGTCTTTGTAGAAAATGAGATCAGATTAACCCATCGTAAGAGCATGCAACTAAAAGGTCAGAGCAACCAGTACGTTAAGAACCTCAAGTCAGCCAGACAAGTTGGCTCAAATGGAGCAAGTGTTAGCATGTCTAACGCAAAATTAAGATCCCAAGAGCAGCCATCAGTTTTTTTGGAGGTCTCTTTAAAAACACCCCTTTCACAAAACAGGCATATAAATGCCTTAAAAGAGGGAAGATTCATGGGCAGACATGCTGAAATGGCCAACAAATGAATCTCGGACAAAGGAGTAAGGCAGGCCCATTGGAAATAACTCCCAAGTACTGTAAAGCCAGAGAAACAATAGTCGTGAATGGGCAGTGGTTATCTTGCTGGCATCAATTAGGAAAGTTTTTACATATGCTAATGCACGACTTTCTAGTAGCAGGCTTTTTTGCCTCCATAAATACCTGCTGCGCATTACTCTGTAAACAGATGCATAAAAGTATTAAGACCCTATCTTCCAGGCAGTCATCTGAAGTTAATTGGAGACTGCATGTATCAAAATAACCCCATTCTTCTGTGCATAGGTCAAGGTAGTCAAGAAGCTTGCGTTAATTTTTCCCCGGCCAATTCCAAATGAAGGGAGCCACTGTAGAGTCACACACTTGCAGCTGAGGGAAACTGCTAGCCTGTTGTGGTGGCAAAGGCATTTTTTTTTTTGGTGTGGCTGGAAAAAAGGACTATCAGACTGACAGCTTGTTCCAAAGTCCAGCTAAAATGGTGTCTTTCCCAGGGAAAATAAAGAAAGCAGAAGATGGCAAAATTTAAAGCCACTTTTTTTTCACAGAAAAGCACAGTAAAAAGCACTTAAGCATTAAAAAAAAAAAAAAAAAAAAAAAACTGCCAGCTCCAACAAAACATTTCTCCACCTAAAAAATTCTTTAAATATGTTGAACAACTTTTAAGCCAACAAGAAAAAGTGTGCTCCTGTTTAAAAAAGTGTAACAGTATCATTACAGTCCAGTAAAACAAACTCTACCTTTAAAATAACTTAACAGGAAAGTGATGAACCAATTTTTAAAACAGGAAGTCTCCAACCTCCCCAAAAGGGAAATTCTCTGTCCAAAGACAGCACACGCTAACCATTGATCCATGCAAACCTCAGATGAACGTACTCTTTAGCTGCAGGAAAGCTATGTAGGGCATGGCACCCAAAAAAGAAATCATGTACTCACCGTAACGTTCCACGTGAGTTGCTCCATCTTGCCTTCATTCTTCACTGATGGGTTCGGAGCCGATCCTCGGCTCCGACACGGCCAACTAGCAAGCTCAAAGTTTTCCAGTAGCTCGAGACCCAACCCCTTATCCCACAATGCACTGCTGGAATTACCTCAGATCTAGTTTGCTGCGGCACGGATCTCGGTTTCCAGCGTTGCTCAAGACTACTACTGGGAGTTTTCAACTTTCAGCAAGTTTTCTATTTGAATTTTTTATCTTTTACTATTGTAACTATATAATATTATCTAGTTAGCAGTTTTCTGTTTTTCTCCCCTTTCCCAGTAAAATCTTATGATTGCCTTCGCCCTTTTGGCCTTGGGCGTTTTCTTAGTTAGTTGCCCTTTTGGGCTTTTTGATTTTGGATTGCTATAATCCTCCCTAACTTTATATAGCTAAATAGTTTTGTTACTTTTTGCCTTTTTGGGCTGTGCATACCGTGTGTAGTTAGATTAATCTTCTCTAACTTTAACTATCTTATATAGTTAGTGTTTTTTTTTTTAAATTTTGTGAATAGTAGTTAGTAATATGTCTGAAGAGAAGGAAAAGCATTCAAAGTCTGGGTTTAAAAAATGCCCAGACTGTGGACAAAAGATGCCCGTTACGGATGCCCATGTCCAGTGTGTATACTGTTTGGGTGAGTTGCACCTGCAGGAGTCATGTAGCATCTGCCACTCCTTTTCTACTAGAGTGCTTGAAAAAAGGGAAGAGGAAGTTAATTGATGGGGTATTATCAAACACCCTTTCTCAGAGGCATTGTCTGACCAGGATGGGGCCAGCGAAACGTCCTCAGAATCCAGGACAAAGGAAAAAAGTCAGTGTTGTGACTTTGGCTCCACTGACTTCGGAGCAGACAGTCTGTTCTTTTCGGATGGTATACGTTTTAACATTTGCTTAACATTATACATTGCTCAATTCCTGCCCTCCCATAAAACTCACTTTTCTCAAATGTTACTCTGCATTTCTTCCCACACATTCTGCACACATTCCGCCTCTTATATAGAACCCGCCTCCTATTTTTTTTTTTAAATCTCCTTTCCAACACTCGGTACTTCAATTGAGTTGATTTAGATTTTTATGCCTATTTTACAGTTAACAGATTATTTTAGCAGACAATGCCATTAAACTTAGTAAGGCTGAAATATCTAGAAAAATTCAGATCCTGTGTCCCAGCTCAAAATAATTTCCTCTAGTTACCACCATTTGCTCCCCCAACACTTCTGACAAAAGTACTCTATGGGGAATTTTTAAAAATCTGCCAACTTGTTACACTCGCAAACAACCTCCAATAATTTTCTATCTACTAGAGAAAAAAAAGTCAAGTCTGATGGGTGTACTATAAAAACTATGAAAACAATTCCAAGCAAAAATCCTAAACCTTCTGGACTTTGTGGCATGCACTGGAGCCATACAAATATCCTCCCCATTATTTTGTAAACTTCCTTTCCAGTCTCTTCTCAGTCTTTTTCTAACCTCTTCCAATTGATTCCTATAGTCATCATGCAAAATTTGATAAGCCCTACCTACCCTTTGACAGCAGCTTCAACTCAAGACATGACTAAACTCTACCACAGTTGGTCTTTCACTTTACCTATACTCCAATATCAATAACTGGTAGTGAAGGCAGCCAGTAGACTGCTCCAAACTTCGGCTTTGTCTTAACCCACTATTAACCCTTCCCCCTCTACTTATTTGCTCCTAATACCTTGGCTCCTTTATTATTTTCTCCATTAATTCCGGACTCATTTTACCAGTTTTCTATAGCCCTAACTTGAAGTTATCCCTAGACAACATCTTAGTTATCCATTCCAGTGTTGGCTTAGTTCTTAAAATACAGATTATTAAAGCAGAAAATGTACGTTGTTACTGTCCTGAATAACCTGCATCCAAAACCTTACTCTCTCATTTCTCAAACTTCACCCTGATTCACCTCTTTCTAATTAGATTTATAACATTCTGCTTACTTAGATTTATAACATTCTGCTTGTTAGGTACATGACTAACTGTGTAGATCAGCATCCCTGAAAATGACTGGCTCTTATGTAAAGATGCAGGAATCTCTTGGAAGCTCTGGATATGTTTCTATTCAGGCAAGTGTCTAGGATAACTATTTGGCATATCAAATCCCCTTCTACATGCAAGGAAGGATTAAATGAATTGTGACCATCCAGGAACTGGTCTTCCTTACATACTGGTTTAAGTTGATAGCTAGAATAGGCCTGTGGTCTTTTTTGTGATAAAAAGGAATCTGGAATAAAAACTCTGGTCTGTTATGGTAGGAACCCTTGGATAGGACTTTTTCTAGGAAGCTACAAAGTTCCAACTTAACCACCTCATTTTGACTAGGTAGGAGAGTCTGTAGGTTAGACAGTCAGACATAGGGCAGTTAAAAAGCGAATCATACTTGAGCCTTTGGATGATTTACACAAGCTATAATGTCAGATGCAAGGGATAGCATATCTGTAGGCTATAGGATACCCTCTGGATAGGACGTCCCTAGCACACAAAGCATGATGGCCAGACATTATTCCAGGTGCTAAGGCAGAAACCTCCAGAAGAAGACAGTTGGGAAGCAACCTCAGTGGTACTGGATCCCTGGGGAAGGACCCTGAAAACCTAGACTCTCTGGTGTGCCTTTGTCGCTCAGGTGGCATCTACAGCGAACACCCCCACAGCCACAGCAGACAGGTAAACAAAATATACAAGCAATTATATGAACATAAGCCAGCTAGAAAAAAAAAAATTCTCCCAAGACATCAAAAGCACAAATTACCCAATGTATACAAGCACTGGGACAAAGCTTCATTTCTGCAAGAAATAAAGCATTGTGCAATGTGGTTTACTGTCTGATAACAGCATGTCCTGGTGCACAGTAAGGCACAATAGGCTCCTGCCAAGCATCTTTACTACTTATGAAACATTAAATCATACCTTTGTGTATCTTACTCTGTTTACATTACAGATCTGCCAACAATCCAAATACATAAACTTCCAAGATGGCTGAACACTGACAAACAGCTTAACTTTAGCTCTGTGTGAAAAACTCAGAGAAGGCCAGTAGACCTCTGTGTTTATAGGTAAACTTCAGTAAAGTACAGTTGTGTACACTTACCATAAATGTAGATGTTTGAGTGTATTCACTGTTGCAGTCATTACATTTGGGTAATCCTGCTGGCAGGTTGCCCTCAGCCGGCCTGAATTCCAAAGTCTGTCCTGCGTCAGCTGCTATTGCCCCTTCCCTGACGTCAGGTCGTCAGGGGTATAAAAGAAACAGCCAACGTCATTTTCTTTAGTTTTTCTTGCCCCAGATGTCAGGTGCCCCCCAAAAGGGTAGCCAAAATTTATGTATAATTACATGCACCAATATAAAATTTACCTTCATCTACAAGCAAATACACCACACAGGTTGTATAAATCAGAGAAGGAAAGATAGGTTCCATCAGAAGAGAAGGGGGATGGTGGGTGGGTAACCTGGACTGCAACAGTGAATACACTCGAACATCTACATTTATGCTAAGTGTACACAACTGTACTATGTTCTTCATGTTTCACTGTTGCAGTCATTACATTTGGGTAGAGTCCCAAAGCTAAGGTTAGGAGGCTGGAGCTAAACAGCATTAGGAGCGGCTATGAGACCCTGCAGAACTGCAGTGGCAAAGCCTGCCCTGGATTTAGAGTAGAATGGCAGATGACAGTGCTTTGTCAAGGTGTGCAATGAACTCCAAGTAGCAGCCTCTAAAATGTCCTTGGTAGGTACTCCCCGGAGAAAGACTGCTGAAGTGGCTGCAGCTCTGGTTGAGTGTGGCCTAATGCCCTTGGGTACTGGCTTGCCATGGTGTACATAGCAGAAACGAATGCAGTGGCCTATCCACTTTTGAAATAGTCTGCTTTGAGACAGCCTTTCCTTGTGATCCTGCAGCATATGTCACTAGTAATTGCTCCGTCTTTCTGAAAACTTTGGATCTGTCCAAGTAGCATCTAAGCTGTGTACATCCAAAGAATGCAGAATTCTCTCCCACTTGTTCTGTGGATTTGGATAGAAGGCTGGCAGGTGAATAGTTTGGTTGAGAGCCACACTGGACACCACCCTAGGCATAAATGTTGGGTTTGTCCTCAGAGACAGTCTGGATAAAAAATAAAAGGTTCCACAGCCATGAGTGCCTGTAGCTCTGAAACTCGTCTTGCAGAAGTTATTGCTAGGAGCAGAGCTGTTTTCCAAGATAAAAACTTTATATCAGCAGTAGCAGCTGGCTCGAAAGGAGGCAGAGTGAGTTTTTCCAAGACATAGTTGAGGTCCCATGCAGGCATTGGTGATCTTTGGAGGCCTTAAATTTTTGGCTCCTCTCAGGTACTGCTTTAATAAGGGATGACAAAAGATCGGTGGCTCTACACTGAGCCGAAATGGCAGAGGCATGAATTTTAACAGATGAAAAAGATAGGCCTTTGTCCAGCATCTCAGCTAAGTATTGCAAAATGAGGAATATTTGGCACAGCTGCATCAGTTCCTTGTGCCTGGTTCCAAGCACAGAATCTCTTCCACTTTCCAGCATAACATTTTCTAGTACTAGGCATTCTGGCTTCCAAAATGACATCCATCACAGCTTTACTGAGAGGTGTGTTTTGTATGACTACATTATTCGCCATGCTGTCAGGTTTAAAGTTCCAGTTGGCTGTGCAGGATCTAACTGTTTTGCTGGGACAGTAGATGAGGTATTAGGGGTAAGGTCCAAGCTGGGCATTGAGACAAGCTCCTTAGTACTGGATACCAGTACTGGTGGGGCCAGTCTGGGGCAATCAGTATCATCTTTGGCTTCTCCTGTCTGACCTTTAGGAGTACCTTGGGAAGGAGAGGCAGAGGGGGAAATGCATATACTGATAGGGCGTCCACTTTCCATGCTTGTCTGTGATAAATTCTTGTGCAGAATCTTTTTAGTTTGTAGTTGTGAGGGGAGGCAAATAGATCTATGTCCGGGCATCCCAATTTCTTTGTTATCATTTTGAAGACTTGTGGATCCATGTGCCATTCTTGGGGATCCATGAGGTTTCTGCTTAGTCTGCCAGAGTATTTTTCCTTCCTGGCAGGAACTGTGCCTGCAGATGTACTTGGTAAGTCAATGCTGTGTCCCACAAAGTCATGGCTAGTCTGCAAAGGGGGTAAGAATGTGTTCCCCCGGGCTTGTTTACATACCACATGACCGTGGTGTTGTCTGTCTTTATCAGTAGTTGTCCTGGATGAAGTAGGTCCTTGAAGGCGGTCAGGGCATTTTGAACTGCTAGCATCTCTTTTTGATTGATATGTAGATGCATTTGGTTTGAGGTCCATGTGCCCTGAATGCATCTTCCTGCCATGTGGGCCCTCCAGGCATAATCTGAT
The DNA here is from genome assembly GCF_019279795.1 of Protopterus annectens. Lineage (NCBI taxonomy): Eukaryota > Metazoa > Chordata > Ceratodontiformes > Protopteridae > Protopterus > Protopterus annectens. The sequence goes on from NC_056737.1 coordinate 1,128,308,592, forward strand.
GCATCCGTTGTTAGTGTCTGCCTGGATGGGGGTAATGTGAATGACTGTCCCTTGTTTTGGTGGCAAGCCTTCGCCCACCATCGAAACTCCTGTTGCAGGCAGGGAATGAGAGTAATCATAGTTTCCAGGCTGTGGCAATGTTGAGTCCAAACACTTTTTAGGTACCACTGAAGTTTCCTTGTATGCAGTCTTGCATATGGAATTAATAGGATGCAGGATGCCATGAAGCCCAAAGCCTGCAGAATTTTTCTTGCAGATAACTGGGCCTTCGTTGTCAACATTTTGAAATAGGTAGTCAGTTGCATTTGTCTGGCGTGAGATAAGCCATCTGGGCAGTTGTATTTAAGCTTGCACCCAGGAATATCATCTCTTGAGAGGGTACTAGTTATGATTTCTTTTCGTTGACCGTGTACCCTAGGCATGTTAGAAGTCTTTTCACAAATGCCAAATGCTGTAGAAGAATGTCCTTGTTCTCTGCTTGAATTAGACAGTCGTCCAAGTAAGGATATATTTGTATTCCTCTGTCTGCAGAATGCAATTGCTAGTGCCAGGCACTTTGTAAAGACCCTGGGTGCAGTAGATAAGCCAAAGGGCAGTGCAGAGAATTGATAATGCATTGAACCAGCCTTGAATCGGAGGTATCTTCTGCATATTTGTCTGATTGGGACATGCAGGTATGCCTCTTTTAGGTCTACAGTCACAAGCCAAGCGTTCTTGCCCAGCAAAGGCAGAAGCTGCTGCAAAGTCAACATCTTGAATTTTGGCATATCCAGGAATGCGTTCAAAATAGATAGCTCCAGTATTGGCCTTGTCCTTTCTGGGTACCAAGAACAGTAGAGTAAAATCCTTGTCCCCGACCTTGCTCTGGTACTTAATCATTGAGAAAGGGTGTTTCCCGAAAGCTCTGTGTTTTATAAAGGTGTGTTTTATTCAACTGTCGTCTGTTTTTTGAGACTTGTTGAATGGCCCCCATGTCCATGAGGGATGAGACTTGTTTTTGTGCCTCTTCTCATTGATTTTTGGCAGATCTGGCCAGCCGTTTGACTTTGGCAGGGTATGGAAATGGAACTTGTAGCCTTGTGACACGCTATTTGGGACCCACTTCTCCTGGGTTATAACATACCAATTTTGAGAAAAAAGTGCTAATTTTCCCCCTAAGGGTGCTGCCAGGAGACATGTGCTTGGTGCAGTTAGGGGGAAGTCATTGGGACAGTTTCCTGTATGGTTGTGATTTGTCTTCTCCAACTTTGGAGGTAGAAGCCCCCCATTGCTTTGGGCGGTATGAACCTTGCGCCTGGGGATCTGCCTCTAGGGAGTCTGCATCTGCCTCTCTGAGGTCTGTCCGACACAGGAAAGGACCAAATCTTTGTTGGCCAGTGTCTACTAAACCTAGGTGGCTGTACTTGTAAAAAAATCTTTGACCGTCTGCATAGATTTAACTTTGTCCTCCATTTTCTTTAACACCTCTTATGCCTTAACACCAAACAAAGCATCATGCTGTAAAGGTGCATCTAATAATTTAGCTTTAACATGATCATGCAGATTTTGTTCCTTTAACCAAGCATGCCTCCTAATTACAGAACCTGTGACTGCGGCCCTGCAGGAGGCCTCTAAAGAATCAAAACCACATTGCAAAGTATGCTTTCCAACTTGTTCAGCTGCATGCAATAAATCCTGCATTTCCTTGTTTTCTGCACATTCACAGTTTAACATTTTCTGTTTAACCAATGCCATGACATGCTGCTGATATTTGAGCATATGAAACTGACAATTTAAAGCCCTTATAGCCAAGGTAGCAGATGTGTAAACCTTTTTTCCCCATCTATCCAGTGCCCTAGAATCTGTCAGAGGGGATTGGGTTTTTTGCAGCAGAAGCCTCAACTCCTTTGGGACCCAGAAAAATAGCTTCTGGGTCTGAAACAGGGTTTTTAAAGGAATTTATGAGTCAGGAACCCTGTAATATCGGTCAGGCTTAACTGGAGCTGGAGGTAAGGAGTCAGGGGTAAGACTAAACTCCGAACACACATCTACAATGTCTAACACAGGTGGGATGGCTAGTGGCTTGTGTTGAGGTAGTAAAAGGAAATCCCTGAGCCTCTTTTTAGATTCTGAAAAATCTTGGCTCTCCCAATGGAAATGCTCCCTCATGGTATGTAAGGTTTCCCCAAAAGAATAGTCCTCTGGAGGAGAAGCTGAAGGTATAGATTTCTTCAGCATCAGAATCCTCATTAGGGGGAAGAGAATATTCCTGATCAGAAGAGGAATCAGAAGAAATAGAAACCTGATCAGAAGATTCATAGTCAGCCTCTTGCCTAGGCCTCTTTTCAGGAGGGGGATGGGGACCCCTGATCCAGGTAATAAAGTCTTCAGCCATTTTGAGCATCTGTTTTTTGGGGCATAGAGGCCTGACCACGTGGCTCTTGAGTTTCTTTGCTTTGGAAGGTGCTTTAGTCTTTGCCTTTGAAGCTGAAGTTGTTTTGATGTAAAAATGTTTAGGTCTGAATACACCCTCAGAAGCCGGTGCCTGCTCAGCGGCTCCGGACCCATCTGAAGAGATAATATCTAAGGCTCCAATACCTTGAGTTTCCAGCGGCATGGCAGACTCCAAGTGGGAATCAGTAGAGGCCTGCAACTCTAAAGTAGCAGGTGTCAGGGGCTGTGAAAGCACCTCACTGAGGACCGGCGAACTGGCGACTGGCTTGGGAGAAGCTTAGTCGTCTGTTTTGGGCCTCTGTTGCCTTTTCCCTTTTCTTTGTATTTTTTGTGAACTCCGGTAGTCGGATGGCTATCTGACGACATTTCTGGATAATTAAACCGGCGTCCAAAATACAGACACTTAATAGTGCATTGGTTAGATCTAGCACAAAACTGACAACCAGAAACGTTGTGATCAGAGCCTAGGCAAGTAATACAGTAATAATGAAAATCCTTATGAGGTATTTGCTTCCCACAAGAAATACAATTAACTTTCTGACATCGGTCTGGAGCAAGAAAAAAGTTTTCCCAACAGGGTACTTAGCTTTATTGAAGACTTTGGATCTGAAACTCTAACACGAAAATCTCAAGAGTCGGCCGACCGGCACTTGCGAACTGCTTCTGCTTCAGGCACCGCGCGGCAAGAAAGAAGAAAATAGCGTCGGCTGCTTCTTTTATACCCCTGAAGACCTGACGTCAGGGAAGGGGCGACTGCAGCCAACGCAGGACCATCCAAATGTAATGACTGCAACAGTGAAACACGAACATCTGGCTAGTACGTGTACTGCCTGGATGCCAGGAAAAAAAAAAAAAAAAATACAGTGCACCTGGAAAAAAAAAAAAAAAATCAAGCTACAAAAATGGAGAAAAACACTGAATGGAGAAAGTTCTGCAGTTGTTCAGCAAAAAGCAATGCAACATCTAGACAGGACTTCCAGTGACCTACAGGAAGATACAAGACAACTGCACACAAATACCTGGCTAAAATAAACAAAGCACTGATGGAGTATATCAACACAAACAAAAGGCTGGAAAAAAAATGGAACCAGCTTTACACAGATTCAGATCAGGTGATAAAGCTGCAAAAAAAAAAAAAGAAGGTTGAAATGAAAAGGTTGGCTGAATAAGTGACTACGCAGAAAAAAGAAGTTCTGTACCTACCATAACGTTCCATGTTAGTTGTCTTCTCGCCTTCTTTCTTGCTGGTTGGGTTAGGAGCCTATCCTCAGATCCGACTCGGCCATCTTCAATAGCTCGAGAGCTGTTTACTGGCTCGAGGCTACCCTACATCCCATGATGCCCGATGCTAATTACCCAGATCTCGTTTGAAAAAGCTATTCCAGACACAACTAAGGAAGAATTCTGCCCTAGAAGCCCCTTGGGCCCAACTGTGAAGCCATCTAAGCAGAAAAGGACAACCAGAGAAGGTTCAGCCAATGAAATCTGAAAAGGGAAGCTCCTCTCGATCCACTAGGATAGGGGGATGGAGGGTGGGACGCAAGAAAGAAAGCGAGAAGACAACTAACATGGAACGTTATGGTAGGTACATAAAACTTCTTTATGTTAAGTTGTCTGTCTCACCTTCATTCTTGCTGGTTGGGACAGCGTCCCTAGCACCTACTATCCTGGGTGGCTCATTGGAACAGACTCTTCAGAACAGTGGAACTAAATCAGCTCTGTTTCTGGAAATCATGTCTAGTTTATAATGAGAAATGAAGGTATGTGGGTTAGCCCACGTGGCAGCTGCACAGATAGATTCCATGGGCAACCTAGATTGAAAGGCCACCGAGGTGGCCAATGCCCTAGTAGAGTGGCCTTTTGGTTTGATAGTTCTTTGTTTCTCAGCTGGTAAATGAAAGAAATAATGCGAGACAACCACCTAGATAATGTTACCTTTGAGACTGGAAGGCCTCGTCTGCCCTCAGCATAGGAAAGGAAGAGTTGGTCCGACTTCCTGATGTCCTTTGTCCTATGCAAATAAAAACGCAGTTGTCTGTGGACATCTAACTGGTGCAATTTATATTCTGCCTTATTGGTGTGATTAGGAAAGAACACAGGAAGGTCTATGGGCTGATTTAAATTATTCTGTGAACAGACCTTAGGAAGGATTGGTCCTTCGAGTGACCCTATCGTTATGAAAAAGTATGGAGGACGAATACATAGAGCCTGAAGCTCCGAAACACGTCTGGCAGAAGTAATGGCTAGCAGAAAAAGAGTCTTCCATGATAAAAACAATGGAGCAAGATGCTGCAGGTAAAAAGGGGGGCAAGATTAGGGAAGCTAGTACGAAATTAAATCCCATGCAGGTGGGGGATCCCTGATTGGGGGCTTAAGCAGAGTGGTTTCTTTGAGGAAGGCTTTACACAGCTTATGAGACAATGTTGTTAGAAGACAACCCAATGTGAAAATTCGAAATGGCAGCTAACTGAACTCAGACTGTAGCAGAAGCGGAACCAGAATGAAAGAGTTCCGCTAAAAATTCCAAAATCTCGTGGACAGGGGCTGAAAAGGGATCTATGTTCTTAGCCTCTGCCCAGCAAGAGGAACGTTTCCACTTGCTAGCGCAAGCTTTCCTAGCTGTGGATTTGTGCGATGAGATAATATCCTGCACAGAGGAGGAAATATCAGGAAGCCTGGCTAAGGTTGGAAGTGGAGCAACCAAGCTGTGAGCTGGAGTGTTTGAAGGGATCGATGCAGTCTGCCCGATTGATGAATCAGTAGATCTGGGATAGGATCCAGAATCCAAGGTTGCTTGAGAAGGTAATGATGCAGGAATGGGAACCATATCTGTCAAGGCCAGTAAGGGGCAATGAGGATCATTCTGCAACCCAAAGCAGTTGCTCTCTGTATGAGTTTGGGTATTAGGAGAAACGGAGGGAAAGCGTAGAGAAGTCCCTGAGGCCAATCGTGGACTAGAGCGTCTCTGGGGGAGTGGCCGGGAAGTGAAAGAGGGAGAAGAAATTGTTGCACTTGCTGTTGAAAGGTGTGGCGAACAGGTTGCAGCAAGGCTGCCCCCATTTGTGAAAAATTTGTTCCGCAATTACCTGATTCAGACACCACTCGTGAGGCATGAGAATTGCTCTGCTGAGCCTGTCTGCGATGACATTGGAATTCCCAGGGATGTGCGTTGCAATCAGAAAACATTGGGAAGAGATCGCCCATTGCCAGAGTCTGAGTGCTTCTCGACAGAGGATAGGACCTGATTCCGCCCTGCTTGTTGATATACCACACCACTGACATATTGTCCGTTTGAATTGCAATGGTCCCAGGAGGGAGAGTCCTGAAGGGCTTGCAATGCTAAAAGCACGGCTCTCATCTCCAAGACATTTAAGTGCAAATGGTACTCTTGAGGCTGCTAGGTGCCTTGGACTGTCCTGCCCTGATAATGACCCCCCCACCCTATCAGGGAGACGTCCGTGGTCACTGTGGCGACTGGAGGGGATAGCACAAATGGTCTGCCCTGGGACACTGATGGGGAGACCATCCACCAAGCGAGGTGCTTTTTGCATGCTTCTGTGATCATAATCTTGTGAGACACGGGAAGCTGTTGGAAGGACCACTGTGTGAATAGAAACCAGTGGAGGATTCTCATGTGAAAGCAGGCCAGGGGGACAAGAAGAATAGCTGATGCCATGGAACCCAGTGTTCGGGGACGAACCTGACTTGAATCATTTTGCATTTAATAAAATCTGTACTTGCTGGCGAATTAGTGATACCCCGTCTGGTGGAAGGCTCACAGACATGTTCCTAGTATTTAGATTTGCGCCTATATAAGTGATATGCTGACTGGGCAACAATGCAGATTTTTCGAAATTTATTGTGATACCTAGCCTGGAACAAGTTTTGATAGTGTAGTCCATGGCTTGCAGGAGGGGATGCCTGGTGGAAGCGGTGAGGAGCCAGTCTAGATATGGAAACACCTGGAATCCCTGACGTCTCAGGTGAGCCATAACCACTGCCATGCATTTGGTGAACAGCCTGGGGGCTGTGGTGAGACCAAAGGGCAGAGCTCTGAACTGATAATGACTGGCCCCCAGCTGGAAGTGAAGGAATCTTCTGGAGCGCCTGTGCGTTTTGATGTGGTAGTATGCATCCTGAAGATCTATAGATCACATCCAATTGTCCTGACCCAGGAAGGGTAGAATGGACTGTAGCGTGACCATCTGAAACTTTGTTCTTTGTACAGATCTGTTTAATCTGCTGAGATCCAGAATGGGTCTCCAGTCCCGTCTTTTTGGGTACCAAAAAGAACCTTGAGTAAGTTCCAGATCCGAGCTGGTCTACTGGAACTTCCTAGATGACTCGTGTAGCAGCTTTGAAATCTCTATGGCTGCTTGCTCCCTTAGACTGGGTGGAACATCTGGAAGACACTTGTTTGACGGTAACGGGGTTTGAGCAAAGGGAATTCTGTAACCTCTGGATATGACAGACTGTACCCACTTGTCTTGAGTTAGGTCTTGCCAGGCTTTGGGGTACAATGAGAGCCTTCCCCCGACTGCCTCCAGAGGTGGGCAGCCGGGCAACCCTTCAGGGATGCTGAAAGGCCTTCTCAGAGAAGGATTCTCTGCTGCCCTGGTTCTGCGGACCCCCTCTGCCACGAGGGTGGCATCTGTTATTGTTCCCTCCTCTGCCCCTGGAGGGAAACTCACCACGTGTGTCAGGCAAGGCTCCCTGGGATTTCTGGAATCACATCTTTCCACTCTTGGTCTAGGAGGAGTGGAAAAACGGACTCCCACGGCAGAGAGTCTTGCATTCCTGTTCACACCTGGTTAGGGTGTCCTTCACCTGTGATCCGAAGAGAGCAGAACCATCAAAGGGGGTATTGGTGAAAGGCGCTCTGAAGGGCTCCGCAAAATTACATAGCCGCATCCATGCATGCCTCCTAAGGGCAACGCCTGTGCCTGTGGCTCTACTCGCACCATCGGCTGCTTAGGAAATGAGCCTCATGGAGGAGTTAACAACTGAATTCAGAGTCGCCAGCTGGGAGGCCACCTTAGCTTGAGCCCCCTCAGCTGATGGATCTTGGAGGGCATCTCCAAGCTCTAAGGAGATCCCTCTGAAGGTGGGTGAAATGGCACAAATAATTCAGAGACCTCATAGAGAAGGTCGCTGAACCAAACATTCGCTTCCCATATCTGTCCATAGTCCTAGACTCCTTGTTAGGAGGGTGGACAGATGAGTAAGTTTCTGCCAACTCCTCCTTTGTGGCTGCTGCTACCACCATGGCATCAACAGGTACGCCTTTACTCCAAAAACTTTGTCCTGAGGTGCAGTTATAAATTTAGCAGGTCTCCTGGGGGTTGGTTCCACTGTGTCTGGAGAGGACCACGCCTTCCGAGCCACCACAGACATAAGTGGGTCGAAAGGCGGAGACACCCAGGAGGTGGAAGGTCGGGAACCAAATGCGTCCAGGAATACAGACTCATCCTGGGAGGGGGCTAAGGTATTCCAGTTCCCCCTCTGCCTAAACATTTCCAAAATGTCTGAAAAGGAGATATCTTCAGAGGGGGATCTCTGGGACCCTTCCAAATCCTCCAAGTCAGAATCTAATGTGACAGACTCAGGGGAGTCAACGTGCTTCCTCTTGCACTTCCTCTTACGAGGTGGCTCCTCTGAGTGATCAGGGGAGGCCTCGGAAGAGGAAGAAACACCCAAGGGGGTACCCTGGAGCGCTGGTTCCCCACGCTTGGGGTCTGGAGAAGGGGGAGAGGCAGACGCAGGCACCATAGGGGGAGGAGCCGATGGGGTTGACCGTGGGACTGACTCGGGGGCCAGTACACTCCTCATGACCTCGACGGTGCCCCTGCCTGGACGCAGAGAAGACATCGGTTCCGAAGAAGAAGAGGCCAGTATGGAGTGATGAGAATTAGCCTACAACTCAACAATTTGGCTTTCTGAAGAACTCTGGTGATTAGTGGAAATGGGAATGCATAAAGTTGTCCCGGAGGGCAATCATAAACAAGTGCATCCCTTAGTGACTCCCCTGGAGGGGGGATTAGGGTAAGGTAGCTGCTGCATTTGGTGTGTATGGATGTGGCAAAGAGGTCACAGCAAGGCTGGCCCCACTTGCGACAAAATTTGGTCCACAATTTCCTGTTTCAGGGTCCACTCATGAGGCATCAGAATCGCTCTGCTTAATTTGTTGACTATCACGCTGGATTTCCCCAGAATATGCGTTGTAATCCGAAAACGTTAAGATATTGCCCACTGCCATACTCTCTGGGCCTCGACAGAGGGTAGGATCTGGTTCCACCTTGTTTGGTGATGTACCACACCAATGATGTGTCTGTATTGCAATTGTACCTGCTGGAAGAGAATTTTGGAATGCCTACAACACCAGGCGTTGCAGAAGCACTGCTCTCATCTCTAGGGCATTGATGTGTAAATGGTACTAATGTTCCTGCCAAATTCCTTGGACGGTATTTCCCAGATAATGCCCCCCCCCACCCACCCACCATATCTGGAAAGCGTCCGTGGTCACTGTAGCTATTGGTTGGGGTTCATGAATTCATAAATAGGTACTAGGCTATTGGCCCTAGGGCCTATATAAGCCAAGCAAAAAAAGGTACCCTGGCTTTCGCCACCCAAGAAAATTCTTTTCCTGTGCCCGTTGAGCAGAGCCACAGAACTGATCCCGGGGTGAATTTCCTATCTCCCATCCAATCATCAAGATTTTTCTTGAAGAGTGCTAATGATGAGCTTTGTTTGATACAAATAGATTTCTTCCAGAGTATGGGAAGTCACTGGGACAGGAATCTATCCCTCCAGCATGTTCTGTTTATTGTGGTGACAAGGCTTAGGTCCCTACAGCATGTAGCTCAGAGGGATTGGGATTTCTTTAAGTGGGGCATGTCCAACAGCTCTGGGTTTGATATAGTTTTGTATGGTAGGCAGAGATCACCTCTGAGTAGGCGATATGCGACAGAGTAAAGCTGGAGTTTGAGACACTCTGCGTAGGGCATCTGTTTGAGGCCAGTAATCCTCTTTGTGAAGTATTTCGGCTGCCTTTCCAGTTGTTGTAGATGTCTTGTGATGTACATACCAAAAGGGGCGTTGTACTCTATAACGGGTCTAATGAGTGACGAGTAGAGGGGAACAATGACCTTTTTTCCTGGATGAGAAACCTTTTGTGATGGTGTGCCATGTTGGATTTCCTGACTACTGTGGCGTTGTGATCATCAAAGGAAAGACTACTGTCCACTTGCATCCCAAGGTCTGTTATCACACTTTTAGTCTTAAGTAGACTACCACCTTTGTGGTAACTTATGGATACTCTATGTGGTAGCTCATGGGGGAGAGTGAACGGCCTGCCTAGAGTCACCTATATATGGATTAAAGCCACCAGCGTAGATCCCTCTTACACGAGTCTGTGATGAAGATCTTGTGGGACATGGGCAACTGCTGCATGGAGCACTGAGCAAAGAGTAGCCACTGTAGAACTCTCATATGTAGATGTGCCAGAGATACTAGTGTTACAGCAGCCGGCATAGTGCCCAAAACCTTTAGAACAAACGTTGCCTGTACTTTTTTCTTAAAAAGCAAGATGGACACTTAATTGCGTAGTGTCTCTACTCTGTCGTGAGGAAATTATGCTAGCATGTCTTTTGTATTTAATTCTGCTCCTATGCATGTAACATGCTGTGACGGCAACAAGGCAGATTTTTCGAAATTTATTGTAATGCCCAATTCTGAGCATAGACTGATGGTGGTGTCTTTTGCCTTGGTTAGTAGATGCACGGTGGTGGCGTTGAGAAGCCAAGTATGGAAACATAAGAATCCTAGCCATCTCAGGTGAGCAATGACTACTGCCATGCATTTGGTAAACACTCTGGGGGCTGTAGCGAGTCCAAAGGGCAGAGCTCTGATTTTGGTAGTGACTGGCTCCCAGCCGGAAGTGAAGTTATCTCCTAAATCGCCTGTCCATCTTTATATGGTAGTATGCCTCCTGGTTATTGATGGAGCACATCCAATCATCTTTTCCCAGAAAGGGGAGTACAGACTGCAGTGTCACCATCCAGAACTTTGTTTCCTTGACGGACTTTAGTCTGCTGAAATCCCAAATGGGTCTCCAGTCCCCTGTCTTTTTTGGAACTAAAAAGAAAAAAAAAAGTTATGTACTTACCATAACATTCCATGTGAGTTGTTCATCTCGTCTTCATTCTTACATATGGGTTTGGAGCCAATCCTTGGCTCCGAGCTGGCCTACTTCAAAGTTTGAGGTCTTCAAATAGCTCAAGGCCAAGTCCCTATCCCATGATGCAACTAGAGTCACCTCAGATCATACCACATGTCATTCTATCACTCCATAAGAGAAAGTATAGAAGGGTTGAGCAACCAGGATCGCTCTAGCATCTCGGTCTTCTAAAAGCCCAGGAGGGGGTAGGAGGGAGGGATCTAAGAATGAAGGCAAGATGAACAACTCACATGGAACTTCTTTATGTGAAGTTGTTCTATCTCGCCGTTCATTCTTACAGATGGGTAGCGTCCCAAGCACCATCTATCTCTGGTGGCTCACGGGAGTATAGTTTTCAGAACCATGGATCCAAAGGAGGCCCTGTCCACTTTGTAATGAGTGATGAAGGTATGAGGTCTTGACCAAGTGGCTTCTGCACAAATGTTATCAATAGGAAGTCTGGCAGAAAAGGCAGAGGTTGTAGACACTGCTCTGGTTGAGTGAGCCTTAATTTTTTGTTGTATGGGCATATTAGCAGCTGAATAAGCAAATGTGATACAATCAGATAACCACTTTGACCAGAGTTGTTTTGGCCACTGACATTCCTTTTCAGACTCCAGGAAAGGTAACAAACAGCTGTTCAGATTTCCTAAAATCCTTTGTTCTATCCAAGTAGAATCTGAGCTGTGTGAACATCAAGTTTGTGCAGCATGTATTCTAGATTATTGGAGTGACTGGGAAAGAAAACCGGCAAATCAATAATTTGATTAAGATTAGTTTCAGTGCAAACCTTAGGGCAAAAAGGAGGGGGTTGTTCGAAGTGAGAGACAGTCAGCATGCAAAATCAAATAAGGAGGCTTAATGGACAAGACTTGAAGCTCTGACACTCTGGGGGCAGAAGTAATAGCTACTAAAAGAGAGTCTTCCATGACAGAATTGAGCGCGTTCAAATGGAGTGAGAATAATGTGAGAAAGCATAAAATTTAGATTCCATGGGGAACGGAGATTTCACAGGTGGTCTGAGATGGAAGGTCTAAGGCTTTGGATAATTTATGCGACATAACATTAAATCCTTCAAAACCAAGATGAAAATTAGAAATGGCAGCAAGTTGAGCACGAACTGATGCAGCTCCTTTTTTGAAAATCTTAGTCAAGAACTCTAAAATGGAGGCCATAGGGGCTTGGTAAGGATCAATATTGCTTTTAGAGGCCCATACAGAAATTTTTTTCCATTTGCTCAAGTATAGCTTCCTCACAGAAGATATGTGAGAAGATGAGAGAATTTGCTTCGTATCATTGGAAAGGTTATGGAACCTGACTAGGATGGGAATTGGAGCAGCCAAGCTGTCAGCTTCAGGGACTGCAGAGAGGGATGAAGTTCCCCCGAGTGCATCAGAAGGTCCGGAACTGGGACCAGAATCCAAGGGTCCTCCAAAAGATGAAGTCGAAGGAAGGGAAACCAAATCTGATGAGGCCAATGAGAGGAGAATGACGGTCCTTCCCAGGGTTTTTTGCTTTCTGTAGAATCTTGGGCATAAACGGGATTGGAAATGCACAGAGGAGACCCGGAGGCCATTCATGAATGAGTGCGTCCCCTTGTGGCTTCACCCAGAGAGGAAATCAGGGCAAAGTAACTTCTGCATTTCGTATTCATGTGACTGGCAAAAAGGTCGTAGAAAGGCTAGCCCCACTTGCAGAATATCCTGTCAGCTATTTCTTTCTTGAGGGACCACTCATGGGGCAACAAAATTGCTCTGCTTGTCTGCTATCATGTTGGATTTCTCCAGGATGTGCATTGCTAACAGAAAACACTGGGTGGATATAGTCCACTGCCATACTCTTAGGGCCTCGCGACAAAGGGGATATGACCTGGTTCCTCCTTGCTTGTTCAAGTACCAGACTACTGACATGCCGTCAGTCAGTATCGTAATCGTACCCAGAGGAAGAGTCCTGGAAGTACTGCTCTCATCTCTAGGATATTGATATGCAGGTGTCTCTCTAGATCGCTCCATATGCTTTGGGCTGTTCTTCCCTGAAAATGCCCCCACCCCCACCCCACCCTATCAGGGAAGCATCCGTGGTCACTGTGGCCACTGGTGGGGGTAAAACAAAGGGACAACCTATTGTGACATGAAGTGAGGTCAGCCACCACAGAAGATCCTTTTTGCAAAAGTTTATGATTATCAGGTGAGACATGGGAAGCTCTTGGCAAGACCATTGAGTGAACAGCAGCCATTGCAGTATCTGCATGTGCATGCGACCCAGCAGTATGGCCAGAATTGCAGCTGCCATCATACCTAACAATTTTAGAACTTCTGATGCTGGAGCCTTGTCTTTGGATAACAGATTGCTGATGGAGTAGTAACTTTCTACTGGAAATTTTAGCGTGGTGGTGGTGTCCAGTTGTGCTCCGATAAAAATGGTATGTTGCAATGGCGACAAGGCAGATTTTTCTGAGTTTATTGTAATGCCCAGCAGGCTGTACAGTAACAGAGTGGAGTCCCTGGCTTGAATGAGTTGATGCCTAGTGGTGGCAGAGAGGAGCCAATCATCTAGGTACAGAAACACCTGGAATCCTAAATGTCTCAGGTGAGCCGTGACCACTGCCATACATTTGAACACTCTGGGGGCTGTAGTAAGACCAAAGGGCAGGGCTCTAAACTGGTAATGATAGACTCCCAGCTGAAAGCTCAGATGATCCCTGGATGGTCTGGCCATTATTATGTGGTAGTATGCATCCTAGAGATCTATTGAGCACATAGGTTCATAGGTTCATAGGTTCATACTAGGCTATCTGCCCGAGGGCATTTACAAGCCTAGCCCATCGTTTTGTGGCTTACGCCACCCCTTTAGTATGGGGAACTATACCCATTATTTTGCTGTGCCTCTGTCCAATTGTCTTTCCCTAAAAAGGGAAGTATTGACTGAAGCGTGACCATCTGAAACTCCTCTTTCTTGACAGATTTGTTTAGCCTGCTGAGGTCCAATATAGGCCTCCAGTCCCCTGTCTTTTTTGGAAATATAAAGAATCTTGAGTAGGTCCCGGATCCCATCTGGTCTGCTGGGACTGGTTGGATGACTTTCTTAGCAACATTTGGACCTCTACCGTTGCCTGTTCCCTGTAATTGGGTGGAACATCCGGGATTTTCCTTGTCGGTGGAGGGGGGTGTGGCGAAAGGAATGAAGTATCCTCTGGAAATGATATTTTGTACCCAGTTGTAGTTGGTTATTTTTAGCCAGGCGTCTGGATACAAAGATAAGTGGCCACGGACTGCCTCCAGAGTAGGACAGTCAGGCCTCCTTTCAGGAGCACTGGTAGGGCTTCCCAAAAAAGTGATCTCAGTTGCCCTGGTTTTGTGGAACCCCTCTGCCGTGAGGGTGGCGTCTACCATTATTGCCCCCTCCTCTGCCCCTGGAGGGGGGGTCACCACAGGTCCTTAAAGGCTCCTTTGGCTTTTCGGAACCACATTTTCCCTCCCCTTTGACCCTTGGGATAGGGTCTGGTAGGGGTGGAAAAATAGACTCAGACTGCAGTCTTCTTCCTGCTCACACCTGGACAAAGTTTCTTTAACTTTGGGCCTGAAAAGGGAAGAGCCCTCAAAAGGGGTATTTACAAAGGATGACTTGAAGGACTCTGCGAAGGAACACAAGCACATCCAGGAGCGTTTCCCAAGAGCAATTCCTGTACCCGCTGCCCTGCTCACTCCATCAGCTACATAAGAAATGAGGCGCATGGACGAGTTAACAATGGAGTTGAGGGTAGCAAGCTGGCAGGCAACTTTGCCTGAAGCTCCTGCAGCTATTGTACCCTGGAGAGCATCTCCCTACTCTTTAAGGAGATGTCTTCCCAGTCTCGTGAAATGGGTTAGGTAGTTGAGCGAACAGAATGCAAAAGTCGCTGAACTAAAAGTGCGCTTCCCATATCTATCCATGATCCCGGAATCTGTCAGGTGGATGAATAGAAGAGGAAGTTTCTGAAATTTCCTTTTTAGTGGCTGCCGCCACCACCATGGCATTAACTGGCACACTCTTGGGCCAAAAGAATTTGTTTTGGGGAGCAGAGATAAATTTATTAGGTCTCCTAGGGAGGGGCTCCATGGTGTCCGGAGACACCCATGCCCTTCGTGAGACCAGCTGCACAAGCTCATCGAAGGGTGGAGACACCCAAGAGATGGAGGGCAGAGACCCAAAAGCCTTCAGGAGAACAGACTCATCTTCAGTAGGGTTTGTGGACTCCCAGTCACCCCTCTGCCTAAGAATTTCTAGCATCTCAGCAAATATCCTCAGAGGGGGACCCTTCTGATTCATCCAAGTCAGTATCAGATGTCAGGGACTCCTGTGGGCAATCTAGATGTTTCCTCTTACAAACTCTCTTCCTGGGAACTTCACCAGTGGGAGCTTCTAGTGAGGTCTCGGAAGAGCATGGGCCACCCAATGGGGGTTCCTGAGGCTGAGTCTCTACGCTTTGTCAGAATCTTTGAAGCAGACAGACGCTTTAGGGGAGGAAGAAGCCGGACCAGAGGTAGAGGATGTCTTAGGAAACAACTCTCCTCATGGCTTCGAAGGCACCCCTGCTCTGATGCAAAGGTACAGACGGATCCAAGGAAACAGTCGATACCCCCAACACCGGTACAAAGGGTTCCAAGCCAGAGGCAGGAGCCGAGCTCATCTGAGCCGAAGCCCCGAGAGGGAGAGTCGGAACAGACAAGTCGGTCCGACTATCTTAACCTGACCCAACCAGAGAGTGTCAGCTCCTAGAGTCCTCGATCGGCACAGAGGACATCAGAGTAAACGGAGCTAAAGACACTGGAGCAGGCGTCTGCTCCGAAGGCTCCACAATCAACAAGTCAGACTCCTCTGGCTCCAAAGGACTGGTATGGCTCAGAGGAGGAAGAGTTGTAGCTGTCATAAGGGTCTTCGGCTCCAAAGTCACTTGTCAGAGCCGATAATTTTGCAAAGGCCAGTGCCTGTAAAAGCCATTTACTACAGAAACACAAACTATCTTAAGCTTGTGACAAACGGTCACTAAGCACACACTCAACTATTTGTAAGAAAAAATGTGATAGGTCACTATTTAAACTGTATTTAAACTCTAAAGATGACTAGGCCCAAGAAAAACGAGGCAAAATATTAATATGTAAAAAAGTACACCAAAAGAATAGGGAAACGCACACAAAGCTATAAGAGCTTAATTAACTAACTACTTTTTATAAGAAAAGTATCAATAATATGAAAATATTGAAAAGTAAGGTTGTTACTGGCCTGAGCTAACTAGAACCTCCGATCTGTTGCAATGGCAAACTAGATCCGAGGTAACTCTAGGTGCATCATGGGATGGGGACTTGGCCTCTAGCTATTTGAAGACCTCGAGCTTTACAGTAGACAGATTCAGAGCAGAGGATCAGCTCTGAAACCATCTGTAAGAATGAACGACGAGCTAGAACAACTTCACATCCTTGAACAAGCTCCAGAGAGAATTTGGTCTGCTGGGACTTCTTGGATGACTTTCTAGCAACCTTTGAATCTCTAGGGTTGCTTGATCCCATTGACAGGGTGGAATGTCTGGGACTGATCTTGATAGCGGAGGAGGAGAGAAAGGTATGTTGCATCCCCTGGATACAACAGACTGTACCCATTTGTCTTGAGTGATGTTTAGCTAGGTTTTTGGGTACAGTGATAGTCTGCCCCCGACTGCCTCTAGAGGTGGGCCTCCTATCAGGAGCGCAGGAAGGACCTGTCGGAGAAGGTATCTGTGGCCCTAATTTTGCAGACCCCTCTGCCACGAAAATGGCATCTTCCATTGTTTCTCCCTCTGCCCCTAGGGGAAAATTCACCACATGCGTCTGGCAAAGCTATTTCGGATTTACAGAACCACATCTTCCCGCCCTTCTAGACTTTGGGGAAAAACGTGGTAGGGAAAGAAAAGTACAGTTTTGTACCTACTATAAATGTAGATGTTCGAGGATCCACATTGCTGCAGTCCTAACTATTGGGTAGTCCGCTGTCCAGTCGGCCCGAATACCAAAGTATATGGCTGACGTCGGTCAGGGCGCATTAGACTGACGTCAGTACGTCAGGGTACTAATGCGCATGACCGACGTCATATCCTCAGTCTTTTCTTGCCCCAGATGTCAGAAGACCCTGAAAAGATAAGGCCAAAAACCAAAAACTCCCAAAATACCTGCACCAAAAAATATATATATATATATATATATATATATATACAATATATACACAATTAGCAGAATATAACCTCACCTACACAACCACCCCTAAACACAGAGGGGAAGGAGGGAGGGTAAATTGGACTGCAGCAATGTGGATCCTCGAACATCTACATTTATGGTAGGTACAAAACTGTACTATGTTCTTCATTCCACATTGCTGCAGTCCTAACTATTGGGTAGAATCCCAAAGCAGAGGTAAGGGAGGCTGGCAAATCATAAGGAAGTAGGAACTGACAACATGCCTTGCAAAATAGCTGTGGCAAAACCAGCCCTAGACTTAGAGTAGAGAGGAAGGTGATAATGCTTAGAGAAAGTATGCACTGAACTCCAAGTAGCTGCCTCCAAAATATCCTTAGTTGCCACCCCCCTTAGAAATGCTGTGGAAGTGGCAGTAGCCCTAGTGGAATGAAGCCTAATCCCAGCTGGAATCTCCTTGCCATGATGGGAATAACAAAATGTAATGCAACACCCAATCCACCTAGAAATAGTTTGTTTTGACACAGGCTTGCCCTTTGAACTCAAAGCAAAAGAAACAAACAACTGATGAGACTGCCTAAAATCCTTAGTCCTGCTCAAATAATAACGCAATAGCCTGTGTACATCTAAAGTGTGCAAAATCTTTTCCCCTTTATTTTGGGGATCTGCATAAAAGGTAGGCAAATGAATAGTTTGGTTTAAAGCCACACTAGAAACCACCTTAGGCATAAAGGAAGGATTAGTACGTAAAGATACCCTATCCTTATGAAAAATCAAAAAGGCTCCACTGCCATAAGGGCCTGCAACTCAGAAACCCTTCTTGCAGAAGTAATGGCCAACAAAAAAGCAGTCTTCCATGACAAGTATTTAAATTCAGCAGTAGCCGCAGGCTCAAAAGGTTGTAGAGTAAGTTTCTCCAACACAAAATTGAGATCCCAAGCAGGAGTAGGAGCTCTACGTGGGGGTCTTATATTCTTTGCCCCTCTAAGAAATTGCTTGAACAAAGGATGCGAAAACAATGGTGGGTCACAATCATAGTGAGCTGAAATTGCTGCAGCATGAATCTTAATGGAAGAGAAAGACAAACCTTTGTCCAATAACTCAGTAAGATATTGAAGAGCCACACTCAAATTTGGCTCAGTAATCTCCAAATTGTTTGCTGCACTCCAAAACAAAAATCTCTTCCATTTTTCTGCGTACACTTTCCTTGTACTAGGTCTTCTGGCTTCCATAATCACATTTAAAACTTGTTGAGGAAGCTGAGACCTGCTGTCTTTCAAAACAGAATATGCCAGGCTGTTAGATGTAGAGAGTGAAGCTTGACATTGAGCAGATGACCGTCCCTCTGAGACAACAGGTGTGGAATCAAGGGTAAAGGCCATGGAGGCTTCCTTACCAGACTCCTCAGTAATGGGTACCAGTGCTGCCGAGGCCAATCTGGAGCTATTAAAATCATCCTTGGCTTGTCTTGTCTGACCTTTAGAAGCACCTTTGGAAGAAGAGGCAGAGGTGGAAAGGCATACACATGAAGATTTTTCCAACTGAAAGAAAGAGCATCCACTTTCCAAGCTGTGTGATGAAATCCCTTCGTGCAAAACTTTGGCAGCTGGTGGTTTAGTGGAGAAGCGAACAGATCTATGTCTGGAGTTCCCCATGACACTGTCAATTTTTGAAATACATGAAGATCCAGTTTCCACTCGTGGGGATCCATGATTTGTCTGCTTAATACATCTGCTAAGGAGTTCTGTGCTCCGGCAGAAACCTTGCCTGAAGAGTTAGTTGCAGACTGAGCGCAGTCTCCCATAAAATCATTGCTTGTCTGCACAATGGGTAAGAATGTGTTCCCCTTGTTTGTTGATGTACCACATGACAGTTGTGTTGTCTGTTAGAATCAACACCTGCCCTGGAAGAAGTAACTCCTTGAAAGCAATTAATGCAAACTGAACTGCTAACATCTCTTTCATGTTGATATGTAGATGCTGTAGTCTGGCAGGCCATTTGTCTTGTATCCACTTTCCATTTAGATGAGCTGCCCAAGCAATATCTGAGGCATCTGTCGTTAGAATCTGACTTGCCTCTGGCCGGGTCACAGAGTCCCTTGTTTAGGTGACATTCCTGAGCCCACCACAAAAATTCCTTTTGAATGCAAGGTATTATTTGAATGACAGTGTCCAAATCCTGGCAGTGCTGTGTCCACAGATTTTGAGATACCATTGTAGCTTCCTCATATGCAGTTTGGCATTGGGAAGCACCAGAATACAAGATGCCATGAACCCTAAGGCTTGAAGGACTGTCCTTGCAGTCAGCCCGGACTGAAGAGATAGATGATGGAAGTAACTGGAAAGATTCTTTTGTTTGTCCGGGGTTAAGAAGGCCATCTGGGCTGCTGTATTCAGTCTCACACCCAGAAAGCACATGTCTTGAGAGGGTACTAGACTGGACTTTATTTCGTTCACAGAATACCCTAGGCATCTTAGCACTGCTATGACATATTCCAGATGCTGTAGAAGATCTTCTTTTTCTTGAGCCAGAATCAGGCAGTCGTCCAAGTAAGGATAGATTTGGATTCCTTTTAGCCTGAAGTAAGCTATCACTGGAGCCAGAACCTTTGTGAATACTCTGGGCGCAGTAGATAAGCCAAAGGGCAATGCAGAGAACTGATAATGAGAATTTCCAGCTCGAAAACGCAGATACTTCCTGCAACTTAGTCGTATTGGCACATGAAGGTAAGCTTCATTGAGATCTAAAGTTACCATCCAGTGAGGTAAAAGCTGTTGTAACGTCAACATTTTGAACTTGGGAATGTCCAGATAAGTGTTGAGGATAGATAAATCCAGAATTGGTCTCCACGTGTTCCCCTTCTTTGGTACTAGGAACAGGCGAGAATAAAATCCTAGGCCCCTTTCCGGCACAGGAACTGACTGAATGGCCCCTATTTGGAGCAACAGAGAAATTTGCTTGTGAGCCTCTGTTCTTTGAAGAGGAGGAATGTCTGGCATGCCTTTGAAAGGAGGCAAGGTATGGAAATAAAACCTGTAACCGTGGTGAATAATATCCAGAACCCATCTGTCTTGGGTAATTAAATCCCAATTTTCTTTGAAAAGAGACAGCCTTCCTCCCAAAGGTGCTGCCAGGCAAGAACGTACTGGCAGCTGAAAAGGCAGGTCATTGGGTCTGCTTACGAAAGGACTGACCCCTGCCCTCACCAGAAGTCTGAGCAGGGGAACTCCTGTCCTAGGCCTAAAAGTACCCTGAGCTCTGCCCCTACCACGTCTAGACCTACCCCTAGACTGGGAATCATAGGCAGGATAAGTCCATCCCTTAGCAGGCCAATTTCTACTAAACTTCGGAGGCTGCACCTGCAAAAAATCTTTAACAGTTTGCATAGACTTAGCCTTGTCCTCCATTTTCTTCAAAACTGCTTCCACAGGCGAACCAAACAACACATCAGACTGTAAAGGAGCATCCAAAATCCTTGTCTTAACATGCTCAGCTAAATTCTGATCTCTCAGCCAGGCGTGCCTACGAAGAACAGAACCAGTGGCAGCCACCCTGGAGGAGGCCTGCACAGCATCAAAGCCACACTGCAAGGAATGTTTACCCACCTGTTCAGACACATGAACTAAATCTTGCAACTCTTTACACTCAATACCTTCAGCCAGAGCATCCACCTTAGATTTCAACTGTGAAAGAAGATAATTCTGATATTTTAACATGTGAAACTGACAATTCAACGCCCTCATGGCTAAAGTGGAAGAAGTATACACTTTCTTTCCCCATCTATCCAAAGCCCTTGCCTCTTTATCAGGAGGGACAGGATTTTTAACAACTGAGGCCTTCACACCTTTAGGCCCCTGAGAGACAGTTTCTGGGTCTGCCCTAGGACTCTTAAAAAGATACTTATGTGCTTCAGGCACCCTATAATACCTATCCGGTTTAACTGGGGCAGGAGGCAAAGAATCAGGATTCAGGGAGGCCTCTGCAAACACATCTTCCACCACATTCAAAACAGGAGGTATAGCTAAAGGCCTATGCTGGGGTAAAAACAAGAATTCCCTAAGCCTTTTCCTGGAATCAGAGAAATCTTGACCTTCCCATTTAAAATGCTCCCTCATGGAATGCAGAGTCTCTGAAAATGAAAAATCCTCAGGAGGAGAAGCAGAAGGAGTAGAGTCATCCACATCAGAATCAGAATAAGGAGGGAACTCCTGCAAGTCTTCAGTCAAGACTCGAGCATTGCTCAAAACTCTCAAACTCAGGTTCCACCCTAGGCCTCTTATCAGGAGGGGCATAGAACCCTAATCATAGTAATCAAATCCTCTGCCATTTTAAGCATATGTTTCTTAGGCAAAGATCCTGAAGCACTAGGAGAAACCCCCACAGAAGCTAAACTTGGCCTGCCCCTCAAAGAAGCCTTGGAAACTGAAGGGGAGGCTCTAACCACCTTAGGAAGAGAGGGAAGAACAGCCACCTGAGAAGCCCCTCAGCCTGGCCTACTTCCTGAGAGGATACATCCTGTAACAGTAAAGTCTCTCCTGAGACTCCAAAGAGACACCTGGCAAAACCTCCGGCTCCACTGAGCCTTCCAAAGAACCGACGTCTGGGACTGTCGGTTCCTCCACCCTAGGCTTTGCTGCTTTATCTTTGCGTTTTGTAGCGAAGCGGCGCCGGAGCATCCGGCGGCATTTTATAGTTACAACGCTTCCCAAACACTAACCTGGCACAGTCTAACCTTCTCTTAATAGTGCGTTTGTTAAATCTAGCAAAAGAGCGGCATCCAACAACGTCGTGCTCAGGCCCTAAACAAGGTATACACAAAGTATGGTAATCCCTATGAGGTATCTGTTTCCCACAAGAAATACAGTTATTCACTTTTTCTGACATCCGGTTAAATACTGAGGCAAGAAAAACCAAAATATTCCCCAACGGGGTACTTAGCCAACTTTGATTCGGTCTGAAACTCTGACTTCAGAAACTTTCAGAACGCCAACCTGCACTCGCAAAATTGCTTCTGCATCGGACCATGCGGCAAAAAAGACTGAGGATATGACGTCGGTCATGCGCATTAGTACCCTGACGTACTGACGTCAGTCTAATGCGCCCTGACCGACGTCAGCCATATACTTTGGTATTCGGGCCGACTGGACAGCGGACTACCCAATAGTTAGGACTGCAGCAATGTGGAATGAAGAACATCATACTCCCACAGCAGACAGTTTTGCCTTGTTTGCACCTGGTCAGAGTCTCTCCTTTTGGCCTGAACAAGAACGAGCTGTCAAAAGGGGCGTTTATGAAGGAAGACTTAGTGTTCAGCAAAGGCGCATCCAGGAATGCCTCCTTTGAGCTAGTCCTGTGGCTGCTGCCCTACTCACTCCATCAGCTGCATAAGAGATGAGCCGCATGGAGGAGTTGACTACGGAACCTAAGGTAGCAAGCTCAGAAGAGACCTTATCCAACACCCCAGCAGCTGTAGAATCCTGGAGGGCATCTCCCATCTCCTTCTTGAGATCCCTCTCAAGTCTGGTAAAGTTGGTTAGGTAGTTCAGTGACCGGACAGTAAAGGTCACTGACGAAAACATACGAGATTACTTATTCGTTGGATGGACAGATGAAGTCGCAGCCAACTCCTTTTTGGTGGCCACCTCCACAGCATCTACTTGAACACCTTTGGTCAAAAATTCCTTGTCCAAAGGGGCAGTAATGAACTTGTTTGACCTCCTCAGAACAGGTTCCACAGACTCTGGGGAGCCCCACGCCTTTCGACTCACCACCCCAAGGAGCTGATTGAAAGGCAGACACCCAAGAGGTGGAGGGTCGAGAACCAAAAGCCTCCAAGTACAGAGATTCCTCCTCAAATGGGTGGGAGACTTACTCAGAGAGTGAACTTGTGGACCCTTCTGAATCCTGTAAATCTGTATCCGAAGTGACAAACTCCTCAGGGGAGTCTAGATGTTTCCTCTTGCACATTCTCTTCCGAGGGACCTCTGCAGAGGGATCCTGTGGGGAGGTTTCAGAAGAGAGACACTCACCCAATGGGGCGTCCTGGGAAACTGGTTCCCTATGCCTGGGGGATGAGGGATGGAACAGAGAAGCCGGCACTTTAGAGGGAAGAGTGCCAGGACTCAAGGTTGGAGCAGTCTGGGTTGACAGCACACTTCACCTTGAATTCGCCATGACCCAGGTCAGAAGTGGCCTCCGGCTCCAAAGAGCCCAGGGACTTTCCTCGCACCAAGGAGGTGGGCTCAGAGGCAGATGGAGGTGTTGAGCTCACCCGCGCCGAAGCCAAAAGGAAGAATCGGATCCAGCCCTACTCCCCGGACCTGACAGGGGAATATTGGCTCCCAAACCTTTTGACAGAGGATGGAACTGAAGAGGTCAGAGAAGAACTCGGGACTGAAAACCCAGGAGCGAGTCTTGGGCCAGACTATTCCACCACAAAGACATCCAGGCACTCTGGCTCTGATACTGCTCGGGTCAGAGGAGGAAGAGAAGCAAGGGCAGTAGTAGGTGTTGATCCAACTTCCTTATAGACAAGATTCTTTACATTTTGGCTAGGGCCGGCGTTCTAAGTAACCTCAACCACCCGCTCCACATCTTCATCTAACAAGCTCTTGGGAGGATCGGGAGGACGGGGCTGAGGACTTCACACTACCAACTACAGATTGCAATAAAGGTGATTGAGGGACCAAGGAGATCGGCTCCAAAGTTGGATGAACAGATGAAGTCTCGGCCGACTCCTTTTTGGTGGCCACCACCACAGCATCTACTTGAACACTTTTACAGGACTCCTACCCTGTTCCGATAAACCCTGAGGATCCGATGGAGACAATTTCTTGGGTTCAAAAGCCTTCGGGTCCGAAGCTGTATCCTTGGCTACTTTTCTTGCTGGCTCAGGCACAGGAGCCGAGGAAGCAGCCCGTTTTGCAGACTTGAGATCTGGGGACTGAAGGTTTTGAGGAAGTCTGGGTACCTTCTAACACCTCATTCAAAAGAGCTTTAAGCAAACCCCTAGCAATTAACTTATTCCTGTGCTCCTGTAACACCCTTGAACTAAACTCAAAGCAGATGGAGCAGGAATCCCGCAAGTGAACTGCACCTGGACAATAAACGCAACTAGTGTGGCTTGTCAGTAAGTGACTTTTTGGGTACAAGAGTAATTTTTTAAAACAAGACTGTTTGGGTTCCTTGCCTTCCTTAGACATATTAACAGAAAGCAAACACCACACTGACAAGGAAAACGTGGACACTATGTATTCTGTAGGTATAGCAAAAAACACCAACAGGTTAACAAAAAGTTTTTTGTGTTCTTTTTTTTTTTTTTTTTTTTAAACAGACTGAAAAATTGGGAAGAGAAAAAGGGCTAGAGGAGAGGCCTCCAACTTAAATGATAAACTCCTCTAGCCAGAACAGTGGTCTCTAACTTAAAACAACGAACCTCTCAGGAAAGGGATTAGAAAAAGAGGGGGGGGCCTCTAACTTAAACGGGCGAGAGAAAAAAATTAAGAAATTAAAGAACCTTCTAACTTAAGCAGGTTTGAAGGATAAATACAAAACTTTAGAGATGGGACAGGGAGGTTTAGGGCCTAACGACAGCGACGGCCAACTAAAACAGCTCAGAAGCAGCTATCAAACCAACAAAACACCAACTATAGGCTAAATACAAAAAATATATTGACTATTCTCTATCAAAACACTAACACTGGAAAAACAGAAGAAAAAGGTTTCACTTTGCCTGAGCCTAGTGAATAGCACCCAATCTAGCCTGGCGGCAAACGAGATCTGGGTTCCTTTCTCTAGGCATCATGGGATAGAGTATAGCCTCGAGCCAGTGGAAGCTCTCGAGCTTTAGTAAAAGGCAGAGTTGGAACCAATGCTCTGTTCCCAATTCAGCCAACAAGAATGAAGGCGGGTAGGACAACATATCAAAAAGTTTTGTAAGATGAGACATAGGCTCAAATGGATATGACAAGCAACAACTATGTAAAAGTTCAACCTGTCAAACAGAGCATGCATGCGACACAAAAGCTGGAACTAGACATTTAATAAAAATGGTGTTATACATAAAAGGTGGGAATAACTTTTTAATGCAATGATGTTTTCTATAATGTCTTTAAATGTCAATGATCTCACAAATAAATACAAAAAAGAATGAACTACACTAAAAATGTTGAATGCAGAGAGCTATGTTACAGGAGACTCACTTGAAAAGAAATGAACATGTGAACTTGATAAAGAAAGGTTTTCATGATGGCTATTCAGCAGAATATCTGGGACACAGGAAAACAGGAGTACTTATTACAAGAAGACCTCCAACAGTGATAACAGGATTAAAAAGATAATAATGGCAGATCTGTAGTGCTACATTACTTACAGGTGTGGACTGGAATTTGATTTTCAGCAGTGAAGACGTGTATGGGGCACAGAGGGGAATATAACAAAGGAGGGTAGATTTTTTGAAAACATTTATGAAAATATTTGGCATGGAAGATGTGAATTCAGAAAAAGGAGTTTGGAGTGAATTTACACATTCCCAAATATACAAAACCTAGGCTAGGCAGAATTTACATTTTACAAGAAGATGTGCATTTAACTGAAAGTCTTGATACGCACCCAATAACCATTTCAGATCATGCGTCAGTAAAAAGTAATACAAAAATACAGGGTAATAAAATAAAGAGAAACTGGCGCTTTCCCACCTACATGATGAGAGGGGAAATATGGGTACTGTAGATTATTCAGGAGCTACTTGTGAGGACAAAATATTTCTGAAAATACAATTAGGGAGTGGGATAACATTAAGGAGGCGGTTAAAAATAAGGTGGAAATAAAAGAAAGGGAGCTATGGTTAAGTAGTAAAAAGGGACTAACAAATGTTAAAGTATTACAGAATAGAGGAAATCTCAGAACAAGAGGATCAACCACAGAATGCTAAGCAGGAAATAAGGGATTACCTTATTAACATACACAAGTTTAGAAAGACTGCTGTTAAAGCAACTTTTCTTTTTTTTCTTCCATCACTAGAGCACAAAAACTTATCGCAATGACTTGGGCAACAGAAAGTAGAAAGGATTGCCGCCAAGCTTAGGGAGCCTATAAACAAGGAAGGTAACAAGAGATCCTGTACAGGTATTAGAAATATTTCTGAAATTCTATGAAAGTCTGTATAAAGCAGAGAAATATGAAAATCAAGAAAAGATGCATGTGGAAATATTTATGGAAGTAAATATGCCATGGTTACAGGTAGATGAGGCTCACTTACTAATCGTTAGGATAGAAGGAGAGGAGATAAAAATTGTGATGTACAACTAATCTACATGAAAGTCCCAAGGAATAGATGGCATTCCTGTGGAAGTTTAGAAGGTAGGAGGGAGAAAAAAAAGACGCTCTGAGAATCGAACGGGCAACGTCTGAGGAGACAACGCTACCGCAGCACCACCACCGTAGTATGACCATAATAGTACATAAATCTAATAAACCTTTCCATACTTAGTATAAATGCAATCCAAAGATATGCAAGTAGATGGAAATAAAAATAGATACAGTCCTATATGACAAAAACAACCTATCAAGGCATAAAATGAATTCCTACAATAAATGCATAAAATAAATGCATGCATATAAAACCTTCCTATATAAATATTTAGATATATATTAAAATGTGTAATCAAAATAAATTTTATAAAATATATTTGATGAATGCAAAATTATTCTACTAGCATCTATCAAGTGCCTTTATTTTTAATGAACTACTAATAGATACATTATCATTCAAGCCTTGCCAATATAATGAACTCAAGCAAAGCTGCCAGGAAAGTTCCAGCTTCTCTAATAAATATGGGCAGCCCCCCCCCCCCCCCCACTCCACCACCACCACACACATTCAGCTAATTTTATGGTGTCCAACACAAATTTAAAACTATGCTCAGGATATGACATAATATGCTTAGCTAGGGCATTACATTCATATCTATCTTGAATATTCCTCAAGTGCTCCCCAATTCTACTCTTCAACTTGCGCTCTGTTTTTCCCACGTAAAAACAAGGGCAAGCAGAGTGCACAGTATACTACTTTTTCTGTTGTACCGGAAAGTTTTTCTTTGAACCTAATATTCACCCCATTGATTTCTAAAATATTAGTTTCTAGGATGTTCTTACAAAATGTGCACATCCCACATTTGTGCATGTGACCTTTGTACTGTTTATTATTCTTATATTCAAATAAATTCAAAGAATGTCCCTTCCTATACACGCAGATGGTGCATGTCCTAGGATCTCTCTCATATCTCTATCATTACTAATTAAAATTCCAATTCTTAATTAAGATGTTTTTTGCCATGGGTGCATCTCTATTATAGGTTATTAAAAAACTGCTTTGGTAGGATATCCTTCAACTTAGGGCCATCATTTTCAGTAATATTACGAATAGTATTCACATGTATTGATAATTCATAATCTGTTTGTAATGAATCTAGATTATTCACATTTGGTTGCTTTTCTGTGCTCCTAGAGTTCAGAATTGGTAAGAAAGGGCCACTGTCCCTTTTTATTTTTACTTCTTCCATCAACCCGTCAATTAGTTTACTGGGGTAATCCCATTTGGTAAACATTTGTTTAAGTAAACTACATTCTTCCAAAAAAGTTTCCTCCAACGTAATCATCCCTGCTGCCCGAACAAACTGCCCCTTAAGTACTGCTCATTTTTGCTTGAAAGGGCGTCAGCTGCTAAAATGGAGGAAACTATTGGAATGTGTATTCTTGCGAAAGATTTCTGCTAAAAATCTCTTAACTTCATCTTTCTTCAATAAAATATCCAAATAGGGAATTTACTTTTCTTCTATGGTATAGGTGAATTTCAGAAATATTAATAAATTCCGGAAAGGGAGGTACCAGCCCCTTTGGTCCTTCCCATAAAATAAATATATGTCGTCCAAATAATGCACATATGTTTTACAGAATGGGAGAAACTGATAGATTAAGAGATCGTTTCTCCAATTCTAACATAATATTAGCATAAAGGCCCCCACAAGAGGAGCCAATTGCCACATCTTCATTCTGGAATAAATATTCACCTTCAAATAGAATGGGGTGGGAGGGATAGCATAATGGTTAAGGTGTTTACCTTAAAGACACAAGGTGCAGGGTTTGATTCTCACATGGGGTAACTGACTAAGCTTCAAATGGCCCAAAAGGGCAGTTAGCCTTGGACTAATCTATGAAAAGATCTGGAAGGTTTTGCTTAACGCATTTTAAAGCAAAGTACCAACATTCCAGAAGAAAGTGGTAGCTGTAATACCTAAAGAGGGTAAAAAATCAGCAGATCCAGCTTCATAAAGGCCCACTTAAATACTAAACCATGATTACAAAGTGTTTGTGTCTCCAATTGCAAAACTAATGTCAAATCTGATATGGAACAAAGTGGTTTTGTGGAGAGGAGGCAAACATTAACAGAACATTGATGATCCAGAGGGAAGCAGAATGTAGCAAAATACCATTGCTGTTGGTGGGTCTTGATGCAGAAAAAGCATTTGACAGAGTAAGCTGGGATTTTATGAGCCGGGCAATGGAAGCATTTGCATTTCCTGAAAAAAAAATTATAAGGTTGATTAGGAGGATACATGAGGATGGGCCGCGGTGGTGCAGCGGTAAGCGTTGTGGCCTCACAGCAAGAGGTTCTCCCGTTCGATTCTCGGCTGGAGCGCCTTGTGTGTGGAGTCTGCATAACCTCCCTGTGGTAGAGTGATGTTAAAGACATGCAGGCAGGTGCGTCCGTGAATGGGTGTGCCTTCTTTGAAGGTTGGGTGTCGGGCTGGCAACTCGGCACCGTAAAAAATCCACTGGCAATCAATAGCAGAACAGTGATTTCCCTGTGGCGACCCCTAACTGGGAAAAGCCGAAAGAAAGAGTAGGATATATGAGGGATCGGAAATGAAAATTAAAGTGGGTGGGATCCTCTCTGAATTTCTGCTTGAGCAAAGGAACCAGGCAGGGGTGTCCTTTATTTCCATTATATTTAGAACCACTTGCAAAGAAAATAAGGAACTCAGAAATTCAAGGATATGGTTGGTATGGTAGTCAAGAAAAGCTTGTTTTATTTGCAGATGACATTTTAGACCTGACAAAATCAGAAAAAAGACATTACAGTGTTGTGGAACATTTTGAGACAGTTTCAAATCTTTTTGGGATACAAAATTAATGAAGCTAAAACAAAGGCAATAGTGGTAAATTATGTACCCACACACAAACTGGTTCAGCCATACCCATATTTATGGGGACATGATGAAATGGATTACTTTGGAGTATGGATTAACAATGATTCTGGTGTGGCAGCTAAGGATATGTGGGAAGAGACCAAACAAAAGGCAATATAAAAAAATGAGAAAATGGGAGCTTTGTTATACGGATATGGATAGTAAGATACAAGCAGTTAAAATGTTTTTAGTCCCATTAGTCTTACACATAGGTCAGGCACAATTTTGCCAACTAGAGAAGTTGTGGATAGCAATTTATAAAGAGCTGAAAGATTTTATCTGGGAGGGGAAGACTGCACGAGTGAAGTGGGATAAGCAGATTCTTCCAGTAAAACACGGTGGATTGGGATTCCCCAATTTGGAGGGGTACTTCAGAGCTGTACAGGTAATGCTCCTATACACAGCACAAGCAGAAAACTACAATTCAAAGTAGAAACGGATGATGATGAAACTGGGGGGGGGGGGGTGCCTCAAGAAACAGGAGACTGGGATTTTGGATGAAGATCTTTAAGGAGAATAATAATCACAGAAAGTACAGTTGTAGACACTTACTACAAATGTAGATGTTAGAGTGTATTCACTGTTGCAGTCATTACATTTGGGTAATCTGCTGGCAGGTTGCCCTCAGTCAGCCTGAATTCCACAGTCTTGGGTCCTGCATCAGTTGCTGTCTCCTCTTCCATGATGTCAGGGGTATAAAACAAGCAGCAGACGCCATTTTCTTTAGTTTTTCTTGCCCCAGATGTCAGGTGCCCACAAAAAGGTAGCAAAAATACATACACATATATATATATATATATATATATATATATATATATATATATATATATACATACATATATATATATATATATATATATATATATATATATATATATATATATATATATATATATACACACATATATATATATATATATATATATATATATATATATATATATATACATATACGTGCATCAATATAAACTTTACCTTCATCTACAAGCAAATACACCACATAGGTTGCAGAAGATAGAGAAGGAAAGAAACTGCAGAATGAAAGGGGGGATGGCAGGCAGGTAACCTGGACTGCAATAATAAATACACTCGAACATCTACATTTATGGAGCTTGCCCTAAGGAGAGGTCATCTGTGTTGGGTAGCATTCCCACTCTCTCACCGCCGCCTTGGTCCCTGGCTGATTCAGCCCCGTTGTGCTTGGAGCCGGCGATGCCTCTGTCCTGAGATGTCCACGGAGGTCACCAAGGTGGAGGATCCGATCAGTTTTCTGAACTATGAAGTAACGGAATAAAGTAGGAACAATGACCACAGGAGCAGGGCTGGTTCTCCGGCACCCCTTAAGCCCCACCCACACCACAGTCATGAAACACCCCTATTTGAGCCACACCCACAGGGTCACTCCAAGAAAGCCATTCCAGCCACTGCCTTAACTTATTTAAATGCATAGGAAGAATAACTACACTGCAAGGTATCTTACTTCTGCATAGTATTTTCTACTTTAAATACCAGAGCCAGATCACGGTCAAATAGGGCCCTAGGCAGGGTAATAGACTGCCCCCCAGTGCAGCCGCTCCTGCAGCAACCCTATCGCCCCAGCAGCAGCCCCCTCCTCAGCTATTAGTGTTCCATTTGGTTATTTCTCACCAGTTACCATGCATACTATTCTCGTATTTGCTTCTACAGTCATTACAGCTATTGAAGTAAAATAGCACAAACACAGGTAGCCATTTGCTAAACAATACAGTCTCACAATGAAAACACACTTAGCATAAGCAGTAAACTTCTCTGCCCTTGAAACTCACATTCATTGAAATGTGAAAAATTCATATTCATTGAAATGGCATGAAAACCCAGATTCATAGAAAATGCATCTAGCCAGTGAAGAATTAAGTTTACATTTGGGCTGTTTTCAAAACAGACTCCTTGCATACATTTTTTAGGGCCATGCACACGTGTATTTGTTCTTTGATTCACCTTTCTGATTGCATTGAATTATATTCCTTGTATAATACAGCACCATTGTAGATTTAAACATTCGTTTAATAAGCAATGAAACAAAATGTATGAACCAATAACAACCCATTTCAGAAAATTTCAACCATAAAAGGCCACTCAAGACTTCTGTCATTATAATCCACCAATTTTACTCCATACTCACAATCTCGGCAGATATAAAATCATCTGAATTCCACATTAAAGAAATTCGTACCTAATGAAGGTGTTTCTACTGGCAAAACAACTTCACATATCAATGTTTTATCTACAAATTCAGTGCCTGCTTTCCTTGAAGAATTAATTGCCTATATTGCATTAAAAAAATGGTAAATTGGTAATATTGCAATAGGAAATGACCAACAAGTTTAGTCACCACAAATGTCTTGCAAAGGACATACTCAGGAGTGTAGAACCCCTATCCCCCTTATAATGCACCAAATAATCAGCAATCATATGGGCAATGCAATATCAGCACTCCATCTACATGGTGTGGGAGTAGAATCCACAGCCTTCTGCACCAAAGGCAATTATGCTAACAATGCTTTCAGATTTTATAACGAAGTATGCCATTTGATAAACAAAAAAACAGCTAGTTGCACATAGAAACATTTACACTTGTTAGAGTAAGTTTTAAATTTGTAGTTTTAAACATTTTTCCAGTAAGCAATGAAACAAAATGTATGAACCAATGACAAAACTACCCATTTCAGAATATTTTAACCATTAAAGGCCCCTCAAACATCTGTCATTACAACCCACCATGCATTTTCTGAAGGAAATGAAGGCTGAAACTCAAATGCATGACATTTAGTTATTTAAATCTTCAGTGATTTGCCAGAAAAACACAAATTGTATGAGGAATAGGCCAAAAATAGGAGGCAAAAATCTGGATAGTTGAGAGGTATGCATATCTCTCAACCTTACTGCAAGAAATCTGGACTGATCATCAAGTCTAGATTTACTTCTAACAATGGTAAGCAAATCATCCAACTTTTAACACTAGGAACACAGATCACCAGTGTTATCAGTGGTTACCTTTAAATATGCATAGCATTTATTATACTGCACAATATATTTGTGCATTAGCAAATCATTAATTGCATACTCATTTAAGGAATCCATATTCAGCTTCAAATACAGTATTTTAAAAGAAAAGACTAATCAAAGTCTGTAACCACAGAATTCAAAGAGAATCAACTTCAACAAAAAAATAAATAAATAAAAAACACTCCAGCAATATACAACTAAATAATAAATTAAGTACAGTAAAGTTGTCCTGACCATACAAGGTGTGCAAGCCTGACAAAAGTTGTAATTCCTTTATCAACAGTGAAATTAAAGGTAAAACAACAAAATATTAATCAAAGTAAATCTTAAGAAGCTATTCCTTCCTACCTACAAACAGTTTAAAACAATATAAATTCAAATAAAACTTCTATTACCAGTCAACTCCACAGTAAATCACAAACCAAGGTAGGATTGTTTAGATATGCTCAGGATAGTTTAAACTATGGTAATCTACCCATATAGCTTAGGCTACTGCAACAGTGATCCTTATAAAGAACGTAGTACAGTTGTGCAAGTAAACTTACCAGAACAGTAACTGTTCAAATAATCACTGCTACATAGGTTCATACTAGGCTATCTGCCCTAGGGCATTTATAAGCCTAGCCAGAGTTGTGCGGCTTTCACCACCCCTTAGGTTGAAGAATACTATACCCATTAGTTTGCCGTGCCTCTGTCCAGCAGTGATACAGAGATGATCCCCGGGGTAAACCTACGATCTCCCATCCATTGGTCAAGATTCCTCTTGAACAGAACCAGCGAGGTGCTCTGTCTCACATGGACCGGGATTCTGTTCCACAGCATAGGGAGTGTCTCTGGGTGATGAATCTGTCCCTCCAGCACGTCCTATTTATATCCGTGTTGAGGTTTAAGTCTCTTGCTCTTGTGGCTCTGGTGGATATGGATTTTTTTGAGGTGGAGTATGTCCATTAATTCCGGGTTGGACATGGCCTTGTATGTCAGGCACAGGTCACCTCTGAGCAGACGATATGAGACTGAATAGAGCTGGAGTTTCTTCAGTTGGGCAGCATATGGCATATTTTTGAGCCCCTTTATCCTTTTGGTGAGGAACTTTTGGGGTCTTTCCAATTGCTGCAGGTGTCGGGTAAGATACATTCCGAATGGGGCATTGTACTCAATCATTGGTCTGATAAGAGAAGAGTACAGGGGAGTACAGTAGATGCTTCCTCCCTCCCGTTACATTTTTAATTTTTTTTATGCCAGAGTACTGTTACACTCCTAGCATTAACCTCTCAGAGCTTTAACCTCTCATTTTGGCATGAAAGCTCTGAAGGGCTTCTCACACAAACCTGATTTTGTCATCTGAGCTTGAACTGACCAACTATTTTGGCACTTTGAAGGTGCCATGAAAACTTTGGAAGCTGGCTCGTAGTTTTATCTTGTACAATGATATACAACCCACCTATTTTAGACTTCTGCAATAGTAATCATACTTGCAAAACTATAATTTCCTTACATGACTTGTCTCTGGCATCATCTGTTTGGTTTCTAATTTTCGCCAGGGTGCAGGTAAAGGTTTTCACTTTATTTTTGCACATCAGTTCTACAGAGTTTATTCATCATTAAAGCAGTAATGCCACAAACAATCACGTTTTTATGAGGGTCAGGGCAGCATTTTGAGGTAAATCCATGGAAATCAGAGTTATGATTGTGGACTCTGAACATGCATACTGTAATCAATCTTTCATTTCAAGATTAAATTGCGGTTCGTGTTTTCAGGTAATTCAGGATCTCATTCCTGAGAAATATACTTCCCGCGCTTGCCATGTTTATTCTTCAAAACAGGGCTACAGATATAAGCAATAGCTAAATTAAAATCATAGAGTGTGAGGAAGTGAAACGCTTTCTTATTTTGGAGGATGGCTCTTCATATAGTTGCTTAATTAGTTAGTGGGAGAGTCTGGGCTTAGTTCAGGTATGTAATGCTGTTTTTGCCAATATACATCTAACTTTATGAACAAAAACAGTAAATCTAGGAGGAGCAAGGCTAATTCTGAGGGCAAAAAAAAAAAACACATAAATATGTTTTAATTATAGCAGTTGAGAGGGAAAATCTAACTTTCTAAAACCGGCTCTCCAAAAAATGGATGTTGGGGACTCACAGGTGAAAATCTGGAATGACCACAATCCCGGCCTCAGTCTAAAATAACGCATTATAGATTAACATAGGCAGGTGCGTGCAAGAGAGTAAACAGTCTAAATAATCTGATGAAAAGTAGTTGCATATGCTGCCCTTGCTAACCAAAAATCATTTTAACTACTTGTACAGTATCTTTCAACTTCACGTTCGTTTTATATATGTATGAGACATTTACAAGAGGGCAGTAAATGTATGTGCAGCATTATTTCACCTGCATTGCCTTGGTCTGAGCACAAGTATGAATATGTCTATTTAGCCAACTAAGCCTAATTACGAGGGATGGAAGTAAATGTATTTTTTTCTCCGTTACACAGCTTTATTGTTGAATGGTAAATCAGCAACCCACAGATCGATAAATGCTAATTGGTATCTGAATGCAACTTAATTTATTTTGTACGTCAGATCCAATGCATATATATATTCAGCTTGTATTTCTCCTCTTCCCACCACTTAGAATTACTTTATTTTTGGTGCTAAAATAGACAATCAAAAGGTAAACAATGAAATTGGGTCACTGCATTTCTGAAACATACAGAAATCATATGCATAACTGGCTTTCCATCACTCTGTCGGATTTTTAACAACCTGCGCTAATATGCCATACATGAAGGACAAGGTTTAATGGTTTGCATCCCCCACCGCCTCCACACCCACATACAAAAGGAGCTTCCCAACACCTGGAAAGCTACTGCTATTATTACTACCATACTCTATTAAGCTACATCTACCAGGACATATACTAAACCTGCAATGTACTGTTCACTTCCCCTGTATAGCACTAGTATATTACCATAAAATAAACCATAAAGTAGCCAGCAACATACCATAAAATAATAAAACATAACATACCCATTAAAAAGAACACAACGTTGTGTGTGTCACGTGCACGTCGCTTGAACTGCAGAATGCATTTAGTTGACATTGGCGTCATGACGCACACAAGTTTCTCCTTAAAGGAGAAGACTCACGCACCGCCAACTAAAGTTTTTTTTTTTTTTAAAGCCTCCTAGCCAACCCTCAGCTGTAAGAGGGAGGGTGCTCGTGCCCCTCCCCCACCCTCTGGTTCCAGCGCCAAGAAGAGCGCAAACTATATATTAATTACAATAAATAAACTACATAAGGCGCCCTTTACAAGGGCAGCATGTACGGCGCCCTAGACTGTCGCCTAGTTTGCCTATGCCTAAGGCCAGCCGTGCACAGGAGGAGAGGAAATCTACTACTAAACTGAACGATAAAGACAGAAAAAGGAAGAGAAAAATAAAAAAATGCTAAAAAAGAGACTTATTTTAACAAAGCTCAAGCTGCAGAAGACGGGTCTATTCACAATTCACAGGAAACGAGATCTTAGGATTATGGATAGCAGGGGCTCTTGGGAGGGGAGGAGCTTGAGCTCAGGAGCTGTTGCATACTCTGCCGGCTCGGATCCGAGATTGGAACAAAGACCTATCCATGATAAATAATGACACTGATAACATCAGATCTTTACCTATACCTGGTCATATGGGTCTGGTAGTTAATTGTCCAAAAAGCCAAGGTGGCAGCAGTATTTAGCTTCTTATCCAGCCGTTCCATAGCTCTGCTTTCCTTGTCTGAAGGAACTGGTTTAGTAGAAGAAAAAGCTTTGAGGATTTGTCAGAAAAAAAGACACTATAGAAAGGTCAGCAAAGGGACATTCATAGAGAAACCTACATTCCTCAGGCACCTTAAAAAATCTGTCAGGCTTCTTAGGGGCTGGAGAAGAAGAATTCGAGGCCACAGAAGCAGCTGAAACGGTATCTAAAATGGCAGCCAAGAGAGAAGAAAGAGCACAAACCTTAAGGGACTTCACCTGGAGGAGCTAATACATTTTTTGAACGTCAGAAAAGTACAGTTGTGTACACTTACCATAAATGTAGATCTTAGAGTGTATTCACTGTTGCAGTCATTACATTTCGGTAATCTGCTGGCAGGTTGCCCTCAGTCAGCCTGATTAACATGGTCTTGGGTCCTGCGTCAGTTGCTGTCCCTTCTTCCATGTCATCAGGGGTATAAAACATGCAGCCAACGCCATTACATCAGTTTTTCTTGCCCCAGATGTCAGGTGACCCCCAAATGGGGAGCAAAATATATAACTAATCAACACAAAAATATACCTCCAAACAAAAGCAAATACAACAAAAAAAGGCTTTTAAGCATAGTAAAAGAAAGTAGAAGTATAATAAAAGAAAAACAGGGGTCTGTGAGGGAGGGTAACCAGGACTGCAACAGTGAATACACTCCTAACATCTACATTTATGGTAAGTGTACACAGCTGTACCATGTTCTTCGTGTTTCACTGTTGCAGTCATTACATTTGGGTAGATCCCCAAAGATATGGTTGGGAGGATGGATTTATACAGCATTAGGACCAGCTATAAGGCCCTGCAAAACAGCAGTGGCAAAGCTAGCTCTGGATTTAGAGAAAATTGGTAAGTGATAATGCTTGGCGAAAGTATGAACTGAACTCCAGGTAGCAGCTTCTAGAACATCCCTGGTAGGAACACCTCTGAGAAAGGCTGTAGAAGTAGATGCAGCCCTGGTGGAATGAGATCTGATCCCCTGGGGGATAGGTGTTCCATGGTGCTTATAACAGAAATTAATACAATGGCTTAACCATTTAGAAAGGATTTGTTTTGAAATAGCCTTCCCCTCTGCTCCTGCAGCAAATGCTACCGGCAGTTCAGATTTTCTTCGAGATTTAGTCCTGTCCAAGTAGAATCTAAGTTGTCTGTGTACATCCAATGAATGCAGAAGCCACTCCCCCTTGTTCTGTGGATTGGGAAAGAAAGTTGGCAAATGAATGGACTGATTAAGAGCCACAATGGATACCACCTTGGGCATGAAGGATGGATTGGTACTGAGTGACACCCTGTCCGCATGAACGATGATGAAAGGCTCCAACTGCCATAAGGGCCTGTAGTTCGGATATCCTTCTAGCTGAAGTGATTGCTAAAAGGAAGGCTGTTTCCCAGGAAAGAAATTTTAAGTCTGCAGTAGCAGCTGGCTCGAAAGGAGGTAGAGTGAGTTTCTGCAATACAAAGTTAAGGTCCCAGGCAGGGGTTGGAGCTCACCTGGGTGGTTCTCAAGTTTTTGGCCCCTCTGAGAGACTGCTTTAGCAGAGGATGAGAGAGAGGGGGGAGGGTTCTGTGTTGTAATGAGCTGAAATGGCTGAGGCATGGATTTTAACGGAGAAAAAAAAAGACAGGCCCTTGTGAAGCATCTCAGTTAAGTACTGCAAAATCTGAGGTAAATTGGGCGCTGCTGTGCTCATCCCTTGAGATTGATTCCAGGCACATAATCTTTGCCATTTGCCAGCATAAAATTTTCTAGTACTAGGTCTTCTCACCTCCAAAATGACATCCACCACCGGTTTGCTGAGGGATGTTAAGGGGGAATTTAAATGATTAGCCAAGCTGCAAGATTCAATGTTTGGAGCCGAAAGTGCAGAATTTGGTTCTCCTGCTAAGACAGTAAGGAAGGTGTCTGAAGCAGGTGCCATGGAGAAATTTGAGACACTGCGCAGGAGTGGGTACCAGTGTTGGCGTGGTCAGTCTGGAGTAATCAAAATAATTTTTGGTTTGTCCTGTTTGACTTTTAGTAGAACTTTGGAGACCAGAGGCAGAGGGGGAAAGGCATAGACTAAGTTTTTCCAGAAAAACAGAGCATCCACTTTCCACGCTTTTTTGTGATGAGTTCTTGTGCAAAATTTGTCCAATTGGTAGTTCTGGGGTGAGGCAAAAAGACCCATGTCTGGGCTCCCCCATTTGCGTGTCAACATGTTGAAAATCCATGGTTCCAGTTTCCATTTGTGCGAGTCCATGAGATTTCTGCCTAGTCTGTCAGAATATTCTGCTTTCCTGGCAGGAATTGAGCTTGTAGTTGTATTTGGTAGCTCAAGGCAGTGTCCCACAATGCCATGGCTAGACTGCAGAGGGCATAGGAATGTGTACCCCCCTGCTTATGTACCACATAACCGTGGTGTTGTCTGTCTTTACCAGTATTTGTCCTGGATGAAGGTAGTCCTTGAAGGCTGTCAAAGCATTCTGTACAGCTAGCATTTCTTTTTTTTTTTTTGTTATGTAGGTGCATTTGATTTGGGCTCAATTTGCACTGAATGCACTTCCCTGACAGATGAGCCCCCCATGCATAGTCTGATGCGTCTGTAGTTAGTTTGGGCAGCAGGGGGTGGTGTGAATGGCAGTCCTTTGTTTTGGTGGCAGGCCTCTGCCCACCGTAGGAACTCTAGGCACAGGCAAGGTATGACAGGAATCAATGTTTTCAGGCTGTGACAATGTTGACTCCATAAACGTTTTAAGTACCACTGAAGTTTCCTCATATGCAGTCTTGCATATGGAATTAGAAGAATGCAGGAGGCCATGAACCCCAAGGCTTGCAGTATTTGTCTTGCAGATAGCCAGGTTTTTGTGGCCACCTCTTTGAAGCAAGTCACCAAATGAATTTGTTTTTCTGGCATAAGGAAAGCCATCTGGGCAGTTGTATTCAAGCTTGCACCCAGGAATGTAATTTTTTGAGAGGGTACCAGTTATTTCTTTTCATTTATGGTGTACCCAAGACAAGTTAGAACCCTTTTTACAAACGCTAGATGTTTTAGAAGAGTGGCCTGGTTTTCTGCCTGAATTAGACAATCGTCCAGGTATGGATATATTTGAATATTTCTTTGCCTGCAAAATGCAATTAGTTTATGAATAGCCTGGGCGAAGTAGACAAGCCAAAGGGCAGTGCAGATAACTGATAATGCAAGCAGCCTGCTTTGAAGCGAAGACATCTTCTGCAAGATTCCCCGATAGGAATATGCAGGTAAACCTCTTAAATCTAGAGTTGCCAACCAGGTATTCTTGCCTAGCATAGGAAGTAACTGGAGAAGAGTCAGCATCTCGAATTCTGGAATATCCAGAAAGGTGTTTAGAGTGGAGAGGTCCAGAATTGGACGCCAAGATTTGTCTTTTCTGGGTACCATGAAGAGTCTGGTATAGAAAACATCGTCCCTTTTCCTCTTCTGGTACTAGCTGAATAGCCCCCATGTTTAGGAGGGAAAGTACTTGTTTTTGAGCCTTTGCCCACTAATTTGGGGGCAGATCTGGCCACCCGTTTGGAGTTGGCAACGTGTGGAAATGAAATCTGTATTCCTGGGACACCATTTAAAACCAATTTGTCCTTGATTATAAAAGTTGCCAGATTTTTGCATGAAGAGCCAGTTTTCCCCCCAAAGGGGCGGCTGAGAGGTAAGTGCTTGATAATTTTAAATGAAAGTCATTGAGACCGTTTACCATAGGGTGGTGTCTTATTTCCAGATTTGGAAGTGTAAGCACCCCATCGCTTAGTTCTGAGAGTCCCTTGGGACTGAAACCTGGTGCTTTTTGAGTGTCTGGGTTTGGCTTGAGTGGCTCTGGAAGGAGCTGGAAAGGACCAGTTCTTAGTAGGCCAGTGCCTACTAAATCTTGGAGGCTGTACTTGTAAAAAATCTTTCACAGTTTGCATAGATTTAACTTGATCTTCCATCTTTTTTAGAACTTCAGCCTTCTTGCCAAACAGACGGTCCTGATGTAAAGGAGCATCCAACAGTTTTGCTTTAACATGATCAGGAAGAGATTGTTCCTTAAGCCAAGCATGCCTTCTAAGCACAGACCCAGTAACAGCAGCCCTGCAAGAGGCCTCTAAAGAATCAAAACCACATTGCAAAGTATGTTTTCCAACTTGTTCAGCTGAATGCAATAAATCCTGTAAATCTTTATTTTCCACACAGAGAAATCAACATTTTCTGTTTAAGCAGTCCCATGATATGCTGTTGATATTTTAGCATATGAAATAGACACAGTTTAAAGTCCAGATTGCCAAGGTTGCAGAAGTATAAACCTTTATACCCCCATCTATCCAGCGCCCTGGTGTATCTATCAGAAGGGGTACGATTTTTAGCAGTAGAAGCCTTAATGCCCTTGGGCCCCTGAGAAATGGTTTCTAGATCCGCAACAGGATTTTTGAAAAGAAATGTGGGACTCAGGAACCCTGTAGTATATTGTCTGGGTTACTAGGGGCCGGAAGCAGGAAATCAAGGGCCATACTGGATTCCGAAAACACAATCAATGTCTAGAACAGGAGGTATAGCCAAAAGCTCTTTTTGGATTCAGAAAATTCCTGACTTTCCCCAGAGGAAATGCTCCCTTAAGTTTCCCCAAAAGAAAAATCCTCAGGGGGAGAAGCAGACAGAATGGAATCCTCTGCATCAGAATCCTCATAAGTAGGTATGGACAAATCCAGGTCATTAGAAGAGACAGAAGAAAAAAGAGTCCTGCTCATAAGAGGCATAATCAAGTTCAGTCCTAGGCCTCTTAGAAGGGGGGGGGGTGACTACCACTGATCAGAGTAATTAAATCTTAAGCCATTTTGATCATTTGTTTTCAGGCATAGGGGCCTGTACATGAGGCCTGGGCATCTTTTTTTAGACACAGATCGAGATTTAGGCCTTAGTATTGAAGGTGGAGTAGGTTTAATATGCAAGTCTGTAGGCCTGAATATACCCTCAGAAGCCGGTGCCTGCACAGCGGCTCTGGACTCATCCAAGGTAGAGACATCCGCGGGTGCCATAGGTGAAGCATCCCTAATGGGTCTCAGTAGAGGCCTGCGAATCAGAAGTAGCAGTTATCAGGGGGTGCGAAAGCGCCTCACTGAGTACCGGTGAACTGGCGACTGGCTTAGAAGCATCGTCGGCAGTTTTGGACCTCAACGACCTCTCTTTCTTTGCGTTTTTTCAGTATTCCGGTAGTCTGATGGCTAACTGATGTAATTTCTGGATAATTAAACTGAGAACTGAAATATTTAGAAGCAAAAATGTACCACCGGATAGTGCTCTGATTAAATAAAGCACAAAACTGACAGCAAGGTACGCTATGGTCAGGGTCTGGGCAAGGAATACAGTACAAATGAAAATCCTTAGGAGGTGTTTGCTTCCCACAAGTAAATTATTAACTTTTACTGAAATCAGTAAGGAGCAAAAAAAAAAAAAAAAAAAGTTTCCCCAACGGGGTACTTCGCTTTTAGTTGAGGACTGATTCTGAAACTCAAACAAAAATTTCAGGAGTCGGACAACCGGCACTTGCGAACTGATTCTGCTTCGGGCACCGCACGGCAAAAAAGACTGATGTAATGGCGTCGGCTGCATGTTTTATACTCTTGACGACCTGACATCATGGAAGAAGGGACAGCAACCAATGCAGGACCCAAAATTTTGTTAATCTGGCCGACTGAGGGTAACCTGCCAGCAGATTACCCAAATGTAATGACTGCAACAGTAAAACACAAAACATCCTGAGAACAGTCTCATTTAAAAAATTCTATCATACGAGAAATATCACCACCAAAGAAGAGGTATTCCAATGGAGAATCTGGGTTAATAGAATCCTCCTCCTCCTCACAGCCACAATCCAAAGGATAAGGGATCTGACAGGAATTTACCAAAGACTCCTCCTCAAAATCTAAGCCCTCTTTAGAGAGATCCTGCTCTCAGCCTCTTGAGATGAGCATGGAACAAAGGGAGAGCAGGTAAAGAAACTCCCTGGGGAGGCTTTAAAGCCATCAATGCATTAAATAAACAGTAAAATCCTGGCATTCATGCTGGGGAACATTGTGGAATCCCCACAGACCCCCTGAAATGTTCAGCTGAGGTTTCCCCCTCAACATCTGGAATGGACATCTGCACAGCCTCGGAGGACGTGACAAGGAGCCATGTTGGCTTACAATACCATCATGGCAGAATAACACTACATAACCCGGTGATCCTCTGGGCCTTTCACCAGTCTCGAGACACAT
The DNA here is from genome assembly GCF_019279795.1 of Protopterus annectens. Classification (NCBI taxonomy): domain Eukaryota; kingdom Metazoa; phylum Chordata; order Ceratodontiformes; family Protopteridae; genus Protopterus; species Protopterus annectens. The sequence continues at coordinate 1,128,350,757 of NC_056737.1, forward strand.
CTGGGAGAGGCAGGACAGAAGCTGAATCAGAACAGACTCTTTTGGCCTTTTACTTGGCAAGCGGCTAACCTTCACAATGGTAAGATTCCACCATAGCAGCCTACACCAACAATTTAAACATTGGTTCTCCAGATAAATGGAGGACGACAATACGACTACGTAAGCTCTTGGGTACAACCACCTGGCAAACAGAACACTTTGTATGGTTGTGAGAAGCACCCAAATAGAACACACACTGCTTAAGATGAAGCTTATGGGGAAATCTGCCACCCACACTTACATTTTCCCTTTCTGGATAACATGCAAACCCACAAAACAGAAAAAAAGGAAAAGAAACCCCAAAGAGGCACTTACCTGAAACACTGTTCGGTAGCCAGCACAGCAGGAGCATTCAGACCAATGATGAATGAAGGCATTTGTACTGGTGGCAAAGAAGGTCTGAGGTATGTATGTCTGTACACCACCTTTATGTCCTATGCCCACAGCAGGGAGCATACACACAACATACATAATCTATAATATCCTAAAGCTTTGTTATACTGGCAACATGTTAGGGTGCCCTTAGAAGAAAATCCCTTTGGTAAAGAATACTGCAGCAGTGATATGGAAGGATGTTACATGAGCAGGTGGTGGTGGAGCACAAAATATTCACTCATTTTCCATTGTACCCTATTTTGGGTAGTAAGGAAATGAAAGCTTATCTAAGAACCCTAATGCAAAACCAAAGCAACCTTGAATGGGAAACGGGTAGTCAAAGAACGCGCACACACACTGCACAAACTAAGGATTCCTCAAGTCACTTACTAGTATGTCTTTGGAATATGGGGGGGGGGGGGGGGTCAGAGATTTCAGCTGTCACAGAACAAAACAGACTCTATGCATAGAAGTGGGGAAAAATACAGTTTTGCCACTCCAAGAAATTATACTGAAGAATTTAAAATGTATGAGAAAAGTACAGTTACTTACACTTACCATAAATGTAGATGTTAGAGTGTATTCACTGTTGTAGTCATCACATTTGGGTTATCTGCTTGCAGTAGTCCTCAGTCGGCTTGATTATCAAAGTCTTGGGTCCTGCATCAGTTGCTCTCATCTTCCATGACATCAGGTAGTCAGGGGTATAAAGCATGCAGCCGATGCCATTACATCAGTTTTTCTTGCCCCAGATGTCAGGTGCCCCCCCTAATGGGAAGCAATTAAATATAACTATGCAAGGTTATACCTCCAACAAAAAAACAAATACACCAAAAAACTTTTAAGCACAGTAAAGGAGAAGAGCGGTATAACCAAAAGAAGTCAGGAGGCTGAAGGGAGAGTAACCAGGACTGCTAAAATGAATACACTCCAACATCTACATTTATGGTAAGTGTACACAACTGTATCATGTTCTTCATGTTTCACTGTTGCAGTCATCACATTTGGGTAGATTCCCAAAGCTAAGGAAGGGAGGAGGAATTTAGATAGCATTAAGACCAACTATAAGGCCCTGCAAGACTGCAGTGGCAAAACCTGCTCTGGATTTAGAGAAAAAAGGTAAATGGTAATGCTCGGTGAAAGTATGTACAGAACTCCAAGTAACGGCCTCTAGGATGTTTCTCAGAGATGTCCCTACCAGGAAGGCTGTAGAGGTAGATGCAGCCCTGGTTGAGTGTGGTCTTATCCCCTGTGGGATAGTTTTTCTATGGTGCTTACAGCATAAATGAATGCTATGGCCTTATCCATTTAGAAACGGTTTGCTTTGAAATGGCCTTACTCTCTGCCCCTGCAGGAAATGCCACCAGCAGTTCAGATTTCCTTTGAGGTTTAGACCTGTCCAAGTAAAATCTAAGTTGTCTGTGCACATCTAAGGAGTGCAGTATCCGTTCCCCTTTGTTCTGTGGATTAGAAAAGAAGGTTGGCAAATGAATGGACTGATTGAGTCACAATGGATACTACCTTGGGCATGAAGGAGGGGTTGGTCCTGACTGATACCCCCGTCTGCATGAAAGATGATGAAAGGCTCTACTGCCATAAGGGCCTGCAATTAAGATACCCTTCTTGCTGAAGTGATTGCTAAAAGGAAGGCTGTTTTCCAAGAAATGAATTTTAACTCTGCACTTGCAGCTGGCTCAAAAGGAGGTATAGTGAGTTTTTTCCAATACAAAAGTTAAGGTCCCAGGCTGGCGTTGGGGCTCTCCTGGGTGGTCTTAACTTTTTGGCACCTCTGAGGAACTACTTGAGCAGTGGATGAGAGAAGAGGGGTGGTTGTGTGTTGTAATGAGCTGAAATGGCTGAGGCATGAATTTTGGAGGAAAAAGAAAGTCCCTTGTGAAACATCTCGGTTAAGTATTGAAGAATCTTAGGTAAATTGGGCGCTCCTGTGCCCATCCCTTGAGTTTGGTTCCAGGAACAGAAACTTTTTCATTTTTCAGCAAAAGATTTTCTAGTACTAGGCCTCCTTACCTCCAAAATGACATCCAACACTTGTTTATGAGGGATGGTAATGGAGAGATCAAGCACTTAGCCAGGCTGCCAGGTTCAGGTTTTGAAGCAGAGGATGCAGAATCTGGCCCTCCTGCTGGGACACATCAGGGTAGGGGTGTGAGGCAGGTGGCATGGTGCAAGCAGTGACACTGAGCAAGAGGGGGTATCCGTGTTGGAGGGGCCAGTCTGGTGCAATCAGTATCGTCCTTGGTTTGTCCTGTTTGATTTTTAGTAGTACTTTGGAGAGGAGAGGAAGAGGAGGAAAAGCATAAACAGATAGATTTTTCCAGTTGAAGGACAGGGCATCCACTTTCCAAGCTTGTTTGTGGGGAGTCCTTGTGCAGAATTTGTCCAATTGGTAGTTCTGGGGGGAGGCAAACGGGTCTATATCTGGGCTCTTCATTTGTTTATCAACATGTTGAAAGTCATTGGTTACAGTTTCCACTCGTGTGGGTCCATGAGATTTCTGCTTAGTCTGCCAGTGCATTTAGCTGTCCTGGCAGGAACTGAGCCTGTAGATGCACTTAGTAGCTCAAGGCTGTGTTTCACAGAGCCATAGCTAGTCTACAGAGGGGGTTTGAATGGGCCCCCCCCGCTTATGTACCACATAACAGTGGTGTCGTCCGTCCTTACCATCAATTGTCCTGGAAGAATGTGGTCCTTGAAGGCTGTCAGAGCATTCTGTACAGCTAACATTTCTTTTTGATTGAAATGCAGGTGCATTTGACTTGGGTTCCATTTGCTCTGAATGCACTTCCCTGCCAGGTGACCCCCCCCCCCATGCATAATCTGATGTGCCTGTTAGGGTTTGGGCGGCAGGTGGTAGAGTGAATGGTAGTCCCTTGTTTTGGTGGCAGGCCTCTGCACACCAAAGGAACTGTAGGCAAGGTATGATAGGAATCACTGCTTCTAGATCCTGAGAATGTTGACACCATAGGCTTTTTAAATAACATTGTAGTTTCCTCATATGCAGTCTTGCATATGGAATTAGGAGAATGCAGAAGGTCATGACCCCCAAGGCTTGCAGTATTTGCCTTGCAGACAGCAGGGTTTCTGGGGCCATTAGTTTGAAGTAAGCTGTCAAATGAATTTGTTTCTCTGGCGTGAGGAAAGCCATCTGGGAAGTTGTGTTCAAGCTTGCTCCCAGGAATATAATTTGCTGACAGGGTACAAGATGTGATTTATTTTCGTTTATGGTGTACCCCAGACAAGTTAGCACCTTTTGTACAAACACCAGATAATTCAAAAGTATGTCCTGGCTTTCTGCCTAAATTAAACAATTGTCCAGGTATGGGTATATTTTGAAGATTTCTTTGCCTGCAAAATGTAATGACTGAAGCTAGGCACTTTGTGAATACCCTGGGCACAGTAGATAAGCCAAAGGGTAGTGCAGAGAACTGATAGTGCATGTAGACTGCTTTGAAGCGTAGGTATCTTCTGCAAGATTTCCTGATTGGGATGGGCAGGTAGGCTTCCTTTAAATCCAGTGTTGCCAACCAGGCATCCTTGCCCAACATAAGAAATAACGGAAGAGTTAGCATCTTGAATTTTGGGATCACCAAAAAGGGGTTTAGGATAGAAAGGTCTAGGATAGGACACCATGAGTTGTCTTTTCTGGGTACCAGGAAAAGCCTTTAGTAGAAACCTTGTCTCTCTTCCTCTTCTGGTACAATTTGAATAGCCCTTGTGCTTAAGACAGAGTACTTGCTTTTGAGCCTCTCCACTGATTTGGGGGGTATATCTGGCCAACAGTTTGGGGTTGGTAATATGTGGAAGTGAAATCTGTATCCTTGGGAAACTATATTTAAAACTCATTTGTCCTGGGTAATTAGTTCTAAGTTTTTTGTCTTCAGAGCAATCTTTCCCCCTAAAGGAGCAGTTAGTTGAGAAGGGCTTGGAAGTTTTAATGTTAAGTCATTGAGACAGTTTACCATGGAAGGGGGGGGGGGGGCGTAGTCTTACTACTCCCTGATTTGGAAGTGGGAGCCCCTCCACTGCTTAGTCCTCTGCGTACCTTGGGCCTGAAGCCTGGGTGTTCTGCTGGTTCTGGGTTTGGACTGAAGGCCTGGAAGAGGCAGGAAAGGACCAATTCTTAGAGGGCCAATGCCTACTAAATCTTGGAGGCTGTACCTGTAGGAAAACTTTCACAGTTTGCATAGATTTAACTTTTTCCTCCATCTTTTTTAGTACTTCTGCTTTGTTGCCAAAACAGGCGGTCCTGATTTACAGGAGCATCCAGCAATTTAGCTTTAACAAGATCTGGCAAAGATTGCTCCTTAAGCCAATCAAGTACATAGCCAGTGACAGCAGCCCTACAAGATGCCTCTAGTGACTCAAAACCACATTGCAAAGTATGTTTTCCAACTTGTTCAGCAGAATGCATTAAATCATGTAAATCCTTTTTTCAGCACAGTCAGGAATAAACATTTTGTTTAAGCAATCCAATAATATGCTATTTTAACATATGAAATTGGCAGTTTAAGGCCCTAATGGCCAAGGTTGCAGAAGTGTATACCTTCTTTCCTCATCTATCCAGCACCCTGGAATCTCTATCAGAGTGGGTAGGATTCTTTGGCAGTAGTAGCCTTAATGCCCTTGGGTTCTCTGTGAAATGGTCTCAGGATCCGCAGCAGGATTTTTAAAAAGGAACTTGAGAGTCAGGAACTCTAATATCCATCAGGTTTTCTGGGAGCAGGAGGTAGAGAGTCAGGGGCCAAGCTAGATTCCAAAAAGGCATCATCAACAACGTCGAGTACAGGGGGGGGGGGGGGGGGCTAAATGCCTGTGTTGTGGCAGGAGTAAGAAATACCCAAGCCTCTTGACAGTCAGAGTAATCCTGGCTTTCCCAGCGAAAATGCTCCCTATGAGTATGCAAAGTTTCACCAAAAGAGAAATCCTCTGGAGGGGAAGCAGAGGGAATAGAGTTCTCTGCATCAGAATCCTCATAGGTAGATAAGGGTAAATCCTGGTCAAAGGAAACAGAACTTTAGAGTCCTGATCAGAAGTATCATAAGCAAATTCAGTCCTAGATCTCTTAGAAGGGGGAAGGTTGGCTTCTCCTGACTAAAGTAATAAGGTCTTAAACCATCCTTATTTGTTTTTTAGGCATAGAGCCCTGACCATGCGGTCTGGGCATCGGTTTTCTAGGCATGGTTCAAGTTTTAGGCCTTGACGAAGATGGCGTCAGTTTAACATGGAAGTCCGTAGGCCTGAATACACCCTCAGAAACCGGTGCTTGCACAGCGGTTCCAGACCCATCCAAGGTAGAGACATCCTCCGGTTCCACAGTTTAAGCATCTCGCAGCATGCCGGACTCTGAATGGGTCTCAGTAGAGGCCTGTGAATCTGAAGTAGCGGGTATCAGGGGCTGCAAAAACACCTGAGTACCGGCGAACTGGCAACTAGCTTAGGAGAAGCATAGTCGGTAGCTTTGGACCTAGGCGGCCTGTCTCGGGTTGCTTACTGATTACATATCTGGATAACTGAACTGAGTACCAAAATATTTAGAAGCATAAATATAAGGACGAATAGTTGTTTAAATAAGGCACAAAACCGACAGCGAGGTACATCTTGGTCAGGGCCTAGGCAAGGAATACAGTACAAATGAAAATCTTTGAGAGGTATTTCCTTTCCACAAGAAATTCAATTACCGATTTTTACTGACATCGGTTTAGAGCAAGAAAATGTTTCCCCAACGGGGTACTTGGCCTTATTTTATTACTTCGACTCAAACTCGAAAACGAAAATTTCAGGAGTCGGCAAACCGGCACTTGCAAAATGCTTCTGCTTCGGGCACCGCACGGCAAGAAAGACTGATGTAATGGTGTCGCCTGCATGCTTTATACCCCTGACTACATGGAAGATGAGACGGCAACAGACGAGGACCGAAGACTTTGATAATCAGGCCGAATGAGGGCTACTGCAGGCAGATAACCCAAATGTGATGACTGCAACAGTGAAACACAAAGAACACATATTTACTGACCAGCTATGAGAAACTAAGTAAACTGCCCCAGACGGACACCTGGCAGTAGATCTCCACAAAATTTTTAAAAATTCAGAGTCAAAATACAATCAATGATGAATCTTAATGCCTGAAATAAAGCAATCCAAGTATTGGCTTTATACTTTAACACTATGAATCAGCAGTTCAGTTGAAAACATACCTCTCTTGCAGCTTCCTAAGTTTTTCTGGATCTCTTGCTGATGAGTCTTGTGATTCCCGTCTCTCCGAGTGATCCCTTGCTGGGGGCATTATATCCACAGTTATCAAAACACTGTCTGAAAGGTTACTTCCGATACCTGAAGGCACAGCAAAACGTAACAAGGAAGTAGGAAGGGCTCTAGAGATTCTTGCATTTCTCATTTGTGATGAATTAGCTGTGGAAGCAGTAGTGTTAACCATTTGCGGTGATACAGAACCTGAATCTGTAGTTCTCAGCAAGTCATTTCCTTGTTCTCCCAGAGAAGGTTCTCTTATAAAAGGATGCTGCAATCCATCCGATTCATCAGGGTTTGCTGCCATTCTTGCAGATTCATCTCGTCCTTCTCGCCTAGTCCTGGAAAACAATGGTGTACACCGGTTTCTAATTGAAGATGACAGCCAGGATCCAGTACTTCTGCCAGAGTTGTACTGTCTTGACAGCTCTACATCTACTGAGCTTTGATGTGATGGAGAATTAAAACCTTGCCTTCTACGTCCCAAAAAGCTAAAACTTTGTGGAGATTCAGATGGCCTGCTGTCTGAAGTTTCAGGAGTAGCAGTGTTAGTTCTGCTTGGAGTAGAATTTTCAGTTCTTTGTACAGAGTATGGATTTGTAGAATCAGATCTTGAATCCAATGACTCACTACTTGACCTTCTCAAGAAGGTGTTAGACATACTTGAGGCTAAGCGAGACAAAAGCTGCCGAGCTGTAATCCTTCCATCATTCTCCTGAGCAGATTCATTAAATGATCTCCTGGGAGAGGACACAGTTCTTTCTGAAGCAACTGTAGAAGCAGCAGCACGTCTGTTTCTGGAGCAAGTCACATCTTGCTCACTTCCTTCAGACACAGGATCCCTGCTGAGAAAAACAGATTCTGATGGTCTAGATGAGGAATATCTGCAGTCATCCCTAGAGATCAAGGAAGAATAATGTCCTAAAGATGCTACGGCTCTCCTGGATGTAGCTGTTGCTACAGGAGCAGTATGTCTAATTCTGCTGCAACTGGAATCTACTTGTGTTTCAGACACTGAACCTCCATAAGGAAATATGGACTCAGACGGTCTAGAGGTGTTTCTACCTGAATCCCTAGAAAACAAGGATGAGTAATGCTCAGAAGACAAGTTGTGACTCCTGGATGAAGTATTCACAGCACTAAATGATGCATCCTTTGGTCTGGCTCCCTGCACATGTGAGCTAACTCCATCTTGGGAACCTAAAATTTGACAGAGGAATCAAAATGATCAACCATGCAACAAGCACACTACAAACTACAAAAATACATCCTACACAGACATTTCTGAGACACGATTCCTATTAACTTTCATCCATAACTAAATAAAAATACCACAAGATATCAAAATAATGTTCAATGAAACCACAAACTGCACTGTGCATAGTACACACTGACTACAACTAAAAAAAAATTTCATCACCTGCAGCTGCACAGTACAGCTGCTAGAAGAGAAGTGCAAGGATGGCAGAATTAGGGCACATTAAAGGAGAGCATGATATAGTTACTTTCCCTTCTAAGTAAAGATACAGGAAAAGCTAAAATACACAGTTTAGTTCTAGGAATTCCTGGTCAAGTAATAGTTAAATCCATCTTCCCCAATGATAAGAGGTAAAGCCACAATTAATACTAGGTACATTTTCAAAGCAAAATTAAGTGAATGTACACTACCACAAGCAAAATTAAAAGCAAAGAAAAAGCACAAAGGAACATTAAATCACAATAAAAGACAGCAGCCCCTCATCCCTTACTGCCATGCAATAACAGTTTCTGAAAGAAAAACAAAATTACCAAAATCCATACCATACACAATAGAGCAAGTTCTCGATCTGTAGTTCACAGTACTGTCAGTCAATTCATGACAGGTAACATTGCACTACTGACATCTTCATATAAAGTGCAACTGTTCAGAAAAAATTTACTTAAGCCAGTCATCAGGAAAAAATTTGCATATTTTGGTAAAGAATCTAAACTTTGCATCTGTAATATTTACATAAACAATTATAAAGAAAAGGTGTGTGACTAATTTGCAAAGAAAGACATGTTTGTCACTTGACTTACCCTAGCCCAGCACTTAAAACTAGTAAACACATTACTTCTAAAACGCAGTCTCAGTACAGGTTTAATGTATTGGTTCTCCAACTACTACAGAACCATGAAGCCTCCATCTTAGCATAGTTACTAACCCATTAATTTCCTTCAAGAGGGGGAAGAGTCTACCACCCTATCTGCAGCAAGAGTTGGGGCTTTCTCCTGGTTGTGACCAACTCACTCTCCCCCCTCAATATACAATGATTTTTAATGCACATGCAAGCACTTTCCCAGAAAACAAGAAATACAGATTTGATGCCCTGGTATTGAAGTTACATACTTGTCAGATATGAAAGGACAGCAGCTTCTGAAGAACAGCCACTGTCCTTGAAGATGGTGGAAGAGTATACCTATTTACCAAGCAGGGACTTGACATGGTAAGACCCTATCAATTAGATTGAGCATCAAGGATCCTCCCTTGTGGATCTAAAATGCTACAGGACATTAAGCCAGAGAAGAACTCGTTAGGACAGACATAAGAGTCTTAAAAAACTAACTTTCATAAGTGACCAGACTTCCTGAATCTCAGTCAAAATAATGGTTTGGTAAATGTGAAAGTGTGTATTCAGGACAAAGAGGCCATGGGATGTGTGTTTGCAAAACAGACTAATAGCAAAGACAGCTGTATTTAGGGAAGTATTTGCAAATGGCTGACTGGCTGCCTAATGGCAAAAACAAAGCAGTGGGTAGTCCACATAAAGTGCCTTCATGGCAAACTCAGCCACTAACTACTGCCCCCCCCCACCACTACCAAAGAAGCAAACAACTGGTATGCATTACAAAAATCATGAACCCTCCAGAGGTAATACATTGAGATTTCTCGGTATGAACACCCATCTATCTCAGTTTCCATTGCCAATTAAAAGCCATCCATCTCCGAAACTTCAAGAAAAGTTCCAGAGAGAGGGGGGGAACAGGGGAAGGCTTGTTTTCAGAGATGACAGAGGAGTACAAAAAGCTTCAGAGCTTTCACAACACAAGAAAAAAAGAGGCAACAGCCCTGAAAAGAAAAACATTAATTTTACTAACAATTTTCCATTTGATACCAGTTCCCCTGAAGTACGCAGAGATACCCATCAGCGCAACATGGCTGTGCACCCACGGCATGATGATTCAAATGTTTCAAACTCAAATGCTTTAAATGTTTTAAATGTTTCAAATGACTCAAAAGGTGTAAATGTTTTAAATGATTTATATGGTCTAATTGACTCACATGGTTCAAATGCAGTAGTTGATTGCAATGAAGTCAGTAACAATTATACAGTTAGATATGTAATAATGCTAGCAGTAACGGCAACGCCGAAAGGATTTTATTTGATGAATCCTTGTTAACAGATGGCTATGATTACAAATACTATGAACTGTTTAATAACCAATCAAGCGATCGTATCGTAGTCGGCAAGGATACAGAGACAAATGCAGATAAGACTGTGCAAATAATAGTATTGCTTATGCCACCTGTTTTTCCACTGAAACAAACAATGTAGCATTTGACAGAGGCAGGAATCCTAGCTCCGCACACATATAACTGTAGTCTCGCGACCACACAGGTAACCAAAGTGTCTAACCCCACCCATGGGTCAGAGAAGAGTTACCGTGTGACCAAGCACACCAATAGATGCAGCACCCCCATTAGAGCAAACGTGAGCAATAACACACGTGTTACGGCGGCAGCTACCAAGCCCAACAGCAACAGAATAGCTACCTCCATCCCTGATTACAGGACAGAGAGATTTGTAGAACAGTTCCAGCCAGACAACTCTACAGCCCAAGGAAATGTACGCCACCCCATAGTACCAGCGAAACCCCAACATTACCCTAAACAGACAGGCTCCGCAGCTGGCCAAATTAGGGACCCCCACTCAGAAGCTATGTTTTCTGAACATCCCCAAGACAGGAGTTACCACGGTGGTCGCCATGAGCAACCACACTCCAGAAAAAGCAGAACGAGACCCCACACCAGGGGCACACTGAGCACACCTGACCTGCCACGTAGCAGAGCCCACACATTTGTTTTTGTGCCTCTGCCCATTGATTTGGTGGCAGGTTTGGCATTCCTTTTATCCTTGGCAAGGTATGAAAGTGGAATATGTATCCTTGTGAGACAATGTTTAGGACCCATTTGGCTTTTGTGATGTGCCAGTTGTCTGCAAAAAGTGCTAATTTTCCTCCCAAGGGAGCTGCCAAGAGAGATTTGCTTGGCAGTTGGAGGGTTAAGTCATTGTGTTTGCCTTCTGCTAGCTTGGGGCCTGTCTTCACCTCCATTCTGGGTTGTGGCACACCATTGCCGAGGTTTGTAAGGGCCTTGTGACTGATCTCTGCCCCTTGGGCATCTGTATTTGCCCCACTGTGGTCTGTCAGAAGCTGGAAAGGACCAGTTTTTTGTTGGCCAATTTCTGCTGAAACGAGGGGGTTGTACCTGTAAAAAATCCTTGACAGTCTGCATAGACTTTGCCTTATCCTCCATTTTCTTTAAAACCTCTTCTGCGACACCAAATAAGATATCCTGCTGTAAAGGCGCATCCAATAATTTTGCTTTAACATAAGGTAGGGTTTTTGTTCCATTAACCAAGCATGTCTGCGTATGACAGACCCAGTAACAGCTGCTCTACAGGAAACTTCCAATGAATCAAATCCACATTGTATACTGTTCAGCTGCATGCAACAGATCCTGCATTTCCTTGAATTCAGCCTGTTCAGAATGTGTGCTCAGTTTTTGTTTTAATTGAGACATTAGGAATTGCTGATATTTCAGCATGTGAAACTGACAACTTAATGCTCTCATAGCCAGAGTAGCTGAGGTGTATATCTTCTTTCCCCATCTATCTAGGGCTCTGGAATCCCTTTCAGAAGGTACAGGATTTTTAGTCATAGAAGATTTTGCCCCTTTGGGACCCTGGGAAATTGTTTCGGGGTCAGCCAAAGAGCTTTTATAAAGGAATGTGTGTGTGTGTCAGGTACTCTGTAGTATCTCTGTCTGGTTTGGCTGGAGCAGGCAGTAGGGAGTCTGGATTTAGACTAGACTCTCTAAGTAAACATCATCCACAATATCTAAAACTGGAGGGATAGCAAGTGGTCTGTGCTGGGGTAGTAGAAGAAACTCTCGAAGCCTTTTCTTAGGATCAGAGTAGTCCTGGCCTTCCCAGTGGCAATGTTCCCTCATGGTACGTAAAGTTTCCCCCCAAAGGAGTAGTCTTCAGGGGGAGATGGTGAGGGAATAGTCTTCAGCATCAGAATCTTCATAAGGGGGAAAAGCGTAATCCTGTTCCTCAGAAGAATTTGACGAAATAGAAACCTGGTAAGAGGAAGCATAGTCCTCCTCTTGTCTTGGCATTTTATCAGGAGGGCAATGGGAACCCCTTATTAGGGAAATCAAATCTTCAGCCATCTTAAGCATCTGTTTCTTAGGCATGGGGCCTTGAACAGGAGACTGATGTACTGTCTTTTTTGGTTTTAATGGAGTTTTTAGCTTAGCATCAGATTTAATGGCGAGTGTAGTCGGTCTGAAGACACCTTCTGAAACCGAAGGCGTTTCTACTGCACCGGAACCACCACCTGCTCCGGTGTCAGAAGGGCCTAATGAAGATGGTTGCAACGATCTAGTACACTCCACTTGAGAATCCGAAGCTGTCTAGGGTTCCATTTCCACGGTCGTCAGGGGCTGCGTAAGTGGCTCACTGAAAACCAGAGAACCGGCGACAGGCCCGGCAGAGGCCTCGAAGTCTGGCTTGGATCTAGGCTGCCTGTCCTTATCCTTGCGTTTTTTTATGCATGCCGGTCATCGGCTGCACAGACGGCATGATAATTAAATTTCCTACCAAAGTAATGTCGTGCAAAGTCAAAACGGCGTTTGATAGTTCGTTTATTAAACCTAGCACAAAACAGACAACCTGTGATGTCGTAGTCTGGGCCTAGGCAAGGAATACAAGAATGGATGTCCTTATGAGGTATTTGCTTCCCACAAGAAATGCAATTGTTAACTTTTTCTGACATCGGACTGAGGCAAGAAAAGGTTCCCCAATGGGGTACTTAGCCTTATTGAAGACTTGACTGAAATTTAATTCGAAAATCTCAGGTGTCGGCCGACCGGCACTTGCCAACTGCTTCGGGCACCGTGTGGCAAGAAAGCCTGAAGAAAATGGTGTCTGATGGCTCTTCTATACCCCTGGTGCACTGACGTCAGGGAGGAAGCAACAGCTACAGACGCCGGACCAAGACTTTGGAACTCTGGCCGACTGCGGGACAGCCTGACTGCAGGATAACCCAAGTGTGATGACTGCAGCAGGGTAACAAGAACATATCCGAATCAGCTTCTTTCCACATACAGCTTCTCCAGTTAATGAAAAATTCAGCATTTTAGCTTTTACATTCTCAAAGGTTATGTGCACTCAACCAAGCAAACTTTCTCATAACAGTCTGAATGGCAGCAACTCTAGAAGTGACATCAGCTGAATCATAAGCACACTTCAAAGTGTGTTAAGACACGAGACAAAAGCAACATCACACAAAGATTATTTTTTCTTCAGAGGAGGAAAAATAACCTATGGTGTTCCTCATTCTCAAGAGGTAAGCATAAACTTCAAAATGGTGGTTTGACAATTAAGAATTCTAAAAGTGTACCAGAAGAAAACACAACCTCCCCACCACCCAAAGCATTCCAAGACTTTCTAATCCTTGTCAAAGGGGGAGGGATTAGCATTTAAACAGCAAGAAGACTTAACCAAGGAAAATTACTGCTGGGTCTCATATGGGGTTAGAATATAAAAGCATTTAAGATTATGGAAATTTATACAATCTGCGTGCTTTAAGAGCATAAGGCAAGTTACCACGCTGAACTCCAATGCTAGAATAACTGGAGTTGACGTCTTTCAGCTTTTCCCGGTTAGGGGTCACCACAGCGAAACTCCGGTCCGCTAATGACTGGCAGTTGATTTTACATGCAGGCTTACCAGGCCTGACGCACAACATTCAACGAAGGTACGCCCATTCACGCATGTCTCCACACAGAAGACGCTCTGAGAATCGAACCAGACAGCATCTTACTGTACGTTCACAAAATTCCAGTTATAATAAAAATTTCTTTAGTGACAGGTAGAATCATCATTTTTTTCCACTGAGACTAAATATGGATACAACTTCAGAAAAAGAAAACATTTCCAAGGACTAACCGAAGCACTCTCCTTAGTCAGAACCAGAAAGCAATGGAGAGAAAAAAAGAAGCCTCCCCAACAAAATAAATATATAAAAAAATCATGTTTCTGTTCAAAGTGCTGAACATATTCAGATGGAACAGAAATCTATTCTAAGAAGCGCAAGACTAAAACTGGCACAGTCAAGAGCCTGAACTAAACATTGAGCTAAGCCCAAAATGTTGCGTGTCCAAAATAACTGAGACACAGCCAAAAATACATGTCTTGCTTCCTTCTGACAAGAATTTTTGAAGAAACAGATATACGTTTGACAGGCAAAACCTCTACAGACAGGCATCCCAGTCTGGTTAAGTAGATAGGTATTCCCTATTCCTTCCACAAGGAAGAGCAAGAGCGGTTCTCCTTTGCCTATTAAGGACATTCCAACACCAGCAGAGGATGTGTCTAACCCCTGGATCACAGGGCAGCAAAAGCAAAAGTGAATTTTCTGAGGAACCATAAAGGGCCACATAGAAGTCATCCATCTGCAGCTGAGGCAATTTCGTCACTTGTTAAAAGTACAAAGTCTCCTTAAAAATGTTCTTTTTGTGTCTGGAAGATGAGCAGAGAAACCAGTAGGTTATTCCACGAATCCAAAAAAATGCCTGAATACCCAAGAATCCTGGCAGCAGTAGTAGTCTGAAATAGGCAGGTCAATTTTTCCAACAAAAGATGCATTAAAAAACACCCTAGCCCCAAAGATAAAACAAATTTTCGATAGGAAAAGTTTTAACTTTAACAACCTTCTTCCTCAAAAGTAAAAAGTAACACTCACCAGCAAAAATGACAACTCATGTGAAAGTATAAAACCACTTTCCTAGCTTAAATATTTTTCAGAGTTAATTTTAAAAAAAGATCAAACTTTCTGAACTAGCAATAACATCTTGTGCAACATGTATTTTGTATATACTACATTTTGTATCCGCCACTGACGTTTTGAACTATGGTGAGTGTAATTTCATATCAGTACTGTTAACTAAATTACTGCAGTTTTATATTCTAAAGAATATATTGTACTATTTTTTGGAGCTTTTCTCCCCAGGCCTCTGCTGAAAACAGACTCCCAGCCCAGACGGACTATCCCAGTTAACAAATGTAATAAATAAAAATAAATAAAATGATGTGAAAATTTGCCCCCTGTAGGGAACTTATCTGCCTAGCAATGGAGTAGTAAGTGTCAGACAACCCTCGAAAGCTCTCAAGAGAGCTCTACAGCGACAGAAAAGCATTGAAGGGCATGACACCCAAACCACACTTCAGCTCTTTATAAGCTGAGAATTGTTTGGCCATGTGAAAGGTGCCCTTAAGCTTTAGATGTAGGTCAGCTTTTGCATCCTTAGAATATAACCCATATAGCTAAGGCTACTACAGCAGAGATCAAAGGAGAGACTTTTTCCCATTCAAGTAGTTTCTTATGTAGTCTTGAGTCTTCCGGCTTTTCCCGGTTAGGGGTCGCCACAGCGGAACTCCGGTCCACTAATGATTGGTAGCTGATTTTACGTGCCGAGTTACCAGCCGTGACGCACAACCTTCAACGAAGGTATGCCCATTCACGCATGTCTGCATGCAGAAGACGCTCTAGCTGAGAATCGAACCGGACAGCGTCTTACTGTGAGGCGACAACGCTACCGGGGTCTGTAATGGCTATTCACTTTTAAAAAGGTGGCCCATTTTATTAGAAGGCTGTGTGTCTCCTGCAAGCACATTCAGCAGCAAGATATAATCAGTACAACTATATACTTCAGACTGCAGTTGGGTGTGCCATCATCAGGACTAGCACATTCTTAATCATGCTTAATGGACTGTGAGGGAACAACAAGAAACACTTGGCAAATTGCTACAAAATGTAGGTATACATACAAGCTAATGAAGAGATGCCAGAAGTCCTGTGACTGTGGCTTCCAAAACTGCTAGTTACTGGTGTCGCTCTCTCTAATGGCCTTCCTCGTAATTCAGTTCCCGATGCTGAACTAATGACTCCAGGTGAAGAACTTGAAATCTGGGCACTTCTCCATAATGAACCTATACAAAACACCAAACATTACTACTCAGCAAGTGAAAAAGGTCACATATCTCATTCTATAAAGTAATGGAGATTAATGAACATGCAAGCCATTAAACTGCCTACAGTGAAATCACTGCTCCTAGGAATTGTTGCCACCTCCTAAGGTAATATCATTACTTACTGATCTGTACTAATTAGATGCTGTACTAAAAAGTAAGTAGTCTTAGCCAAGTGAAGGCAACCATTTAGCAGCCAGACTGGAATGAACCACAGCTAACATTAAGGAAAGTAAAGTTGCTAACATTTTACCAAAAAGAGATCCTACTTCTTTGTTGCAGTATTCTTCATACTCTGGATAACCTGCATAGGATAGCCCAACATCTGGCTAGCATAACAAAGCCTTTACACCCTCCCAGAATCATATACCATATGCATGTCACCACGTACAAGGCTCAAGGTACATACGGACACCATCCTCAAAACTGAAGTGCAAGTTCAGGAGAAAGTACAGTTGTGTACACTTGCCATAAATGTAGATGTTTGAGTGTATTCACTGTTGCAGTCATTACATTTGGGTTATCTGCTTGCAGTAGCCCTCAGTCGGCCTGATTAACAAAGTCTTGGGTCCTATGTCGGTTGCTGTCACTAATTCCGTGACGTCAGGTCGTCAGGGGTATAAAACATGCAGCCGACGTCATTATATCAGTTTTTCTTGCCCCAGATATCAAGTGCCCCCCCTAATGGGAAGCAATTAAATCTATAAATTTACAAGGTTATACCACAAAGAAGCAAATACACCAAAAAGCTTTTAAGCATTGAAAGGGAGAGAAGAGGTATAGCCAAATGAAGTCAGGGGGCTGGAGGGAGGGCACACTGAGCAGAGTGGATGAGAGGTGTTGACTCCAACTCTTAGCTGAGATATACAAGTATCCTGTTTTTTTTTCAGTTATACAGTTTATTGTTTCTAGCAATTTATATATATAGCACTTTTATTGTAATCTGCACGGGCAACTGATTTGTTTGCAGTTAAAAGCATTCTGTATCTTTACAAATCTTTATCTGTTTAAAAACTTTCATTTTGTGGCTTTCTCTAGTGCTTTGTAGGCTAATAGCTTTAGTGTCCCCAGCCTCCCTCCCTGTTGGTGTCTTGTGTTATACTTGGTGGCTTTGCAGATGCCCGCTCCTACTGTAAATCTGATCTGGGACACTCCTCACACTCTAGTGTCATTAGCTCATTCTACCTAATACAGGGAGAACATTTGATAAGGCCTTCTGTTTCTCCTTTTTACCTTTCAAAAAAAAAAATTTTTTTCCCCTGAATTTCCTTATGTTCTGACTGTGCTCCTCAAACATTTTGGAAATATACAGTATATTTTAGAGCATTTATTATAACTAATTGCCTTAATATTGCTACAACTCAGGAGCTCTAGGTTGCACTGCATCTGAAGTGTGTGTGTGTTTTAGCTGCTTTTCTGTATATATAGACTTCTCTGTATATGTAGACTAGCTACTTATTCTGCTATATTACTGCCACTTAAATCGTTTCAGTTGTACACTTGCCTTGCTTCATTTAAAAAGTTTTAAATTGCTAACTTTGTAGAGTTTTAATTGCATTTACTGTTTAGGACTACACACTCAAGTGTGTTAGCCTTTTATGTGTTTATTTACTGTATTATTGCACTGTTTAGCCTGTTTCAACAAAAAAATATATATACTATGTTGTTTGCTCGTTTCCCACCTTTTCTAGCCAGTCCATATCCCAGGCCTTGTTTGTCTCAGGACTTTATTTTCTGTGCTCAGAGCTGTCCAGACCTTGCTGTGGCAGAGGGAAGTCCTACTGCCTACCAGTGGGACTGGCGAGCATTGTACTGCCTATCTAATGCTAGAGGAGTGGTTTTCCAGCTCTGAAATTGTAATTTTATTAGCCTTTTCGGGCGGATTTCTATCCCTTTCAACTTTCTGGCTTAAAAACGCATGTGTTTGCACATCGTGCAGCACTACGAGGCTACAGTAACTATTCCAGGTGCCAGAAAGTCTGCTCTTCAAATTTTCCCTTAAAACTAGCTGGTTTCTCAGTAGTAGCGCTAAAATCTGATTTGTGATTAGCACTTGCTCTAGAACCTGCTGGAAAGCACTAGGAAGCCTGAAACTGATACAAGCACTCAGCTCTCCTGGTCAATAAGGCGAAATTAATCATAGGCACTAAACAGCCTACAACTGCAAAGTACCTTGGGAAAACAGCTCTTAAACCTTACAAAAAAGCACCTAAACACGCATGTCCAAGGGTCAGCTTCCAGCGATTTCTCCTGTCCACCTGGTGAATCTGGGCAGACTGAGGCAATGCGGCAACTGCCTCATGTACACAGACTATCCTTTCCTCCTACCACC